>NC_079497.1:2959079-3262082 GCF_030052815.1 Hevea brasiliensis | reverse complement strand
GCCAAATCGAATCAAAATAGAGTAATTCGGTTCAATTCTGTTTTTCATCTATTTCGATTTGGTTTGATTTCTAAAATATATAATTCAATTTTTATGATTTGATTCGGTTCGATTCTGTGACACCCCTTACCCGTCTACAGTGTAGACCAGCAAGATATGTCACACAGTGTATCGAAACACCATATTTTATCTCAATTATTTTTATCCTTCCTTAATTTATTTCTTCATGGTTATGAAGTGTAATTTATGAAATTTAACTCATTTAAGTCATTTATTAAAATTTTAAATTCATTTGAGGTTCCAAAAATTTTGTAGAAAATCCGACAAAGTACCGGCTAAAAATGGAGAAAACAATTCTTTGGAACCTGTGAAAAACACTTACAATAGTCATTCTATTCCACAACTCTCCAATCTTCACATCAATTCTCAAAATTCTTCCATTTGCCATTCATTCATTTTAACATCATAATCATATACATTTCATTTATAAACACAAATTTACAAATACTGACATTCATACCAAATTATATTACATAAGTTTCTATTTATACATGAGAAAATAAAAGTTTGATTACAAACAGTATAAAATACCAAAATGGGACCTAGTGTCCTACCAATGCACTGTAGCCTGTAAGGTGACACGGATACTATGCAGAAATGTGAACGGCCTCACCCAATCTGTAGTCTACTGGGCTCTCTTTCCAAATCTTCAGTGCCTACGCGTGGCAAAAGCGACTCGCTAAGCATAAAACTTAGCGGTGCCAATAATACAAGAAAATATAATATGCAAATAAAAGTAAAAATTTATTAGTTATTGTGTTTATAAGAAATGAATAATTACTAACTTATTGTTTAGTCGAAGGCTAATTACATTTTATGATATTAACTCCTTCTAGAATTTTATTAATCGTTTTCTTGATGATTTTGAGCTTCTTTTTATTGTAATTATTCTTGTTCTTTATCTTGATATATAATTTCCTTATTTTCTTTAATAATCAATTCAATTACATTTATATTTTTCCATGCCCAAGTAACCTATACAAATTAACCGGACTGGATAAATGGGTGAACTAGCACTGGGTACTAGGTACCTCGGGTCGTCACACCATCGGTCACAATGTGTCTCTCGGTGTGCAGACAGAATGGCTAATAAGCCATGAAAGCAATAAGGCATAAAACCAAGTATAACATCATAATCAGTATAGCCATAGGCTATCATATCACAGAATGGCATGAAGCCATACGTAGTACTGCTATCAGAACCCTATTGGCATGCCAACCTATCCAAACCAATCACACTAGGTCTACTAGGGCATATTACACTTTTAATTATGCAGTTTTTTGCAATTGAAGTTCAAGTGTTACTATTCATTTCATTAGTCAACTAAAATGTTAACTTTTTCATAGACAATAAGTATATTAGTTCTAATATCACCAACATACCACATTTTGCATTCTAAAATTATTGGCATTGGTTGCCAATATCATTGCAAAGCTTAGTATTGGTTATTTACAATTTTCAGATTTCAAGTACTAAGTTTACTGTTCCATTGGTCATTTGTACAGTGAGAATTTGGCCAAATGTTCTTCATCAAAGTTGTTCCTTATTGTGTCTAGTTACATTTATTTTTTTGAATCACTCCATTTGGAGTTTTGTAGCTCAAGTTATGGCCTAAACACCATAACTGGCCGGATTGCAATTTTTCCAGAATTTCTGGGCAGAATCAATTCTGCAGTTTTTGTACACTGATTGCAGGTCAGTTTTTGGATATGTTATGGTCAAAATTTGGGTTTGTTTTCTTCATGAAAGTTGTAGGTCTATGTCTCAGCTTTCTACTGGTAAAAATTCAGGTCAATTGGACCTTTCTATACTGAGTTATGACCAAATGAATGAACACTGTTCATTTGGTCATTTTCCAGGGACTGCATATTGGTCACCCGGATTAGGTCAATTTTTAGGGCAACTTAGGTTGGTTTTCTGGGTAGAGTTCCTTCACCAAAATTGTGGCATTATATATCTAGTTTCACCTCCAATTGGCCTTGCACCAATTGGAGCTACACAAGTTCAGTTAAGGCTCTCTAAACACACTAGACTCCAAGAGTCTAAACTGCAGCACACAAGGCAGCCTACCATTTCCAACATCCAATGACTCAATTCACTTCATAGTAAGTTTAAAACTTACCAAATGGTTACTAATTGACCATTAAAATGTTCCTACACCATTATAGGAGCAAAACCTCAATTTGGTCAAAACCCTAAATTCTCAATTTCTCTATTCTTCCATTAAATTACAATTTAAGGTGCTAAGTGTTAATTTCATATCAAAGGACAGCTTATATACTCATTTAATCTAAAGAAATCATCAGAACTCTCATAAGTCTATGGCTGCCAAAAATGGTAAAAATTCATTATGCAACTTTTGTTTAATTTCACTTAATTTTCACACTTAATTCCTACTCCACATATGATATACATAAAATTTCTAGAAGGAATTGGCACTAACCTCACTTGGTGACTTGACTACTTCACTTCTACTCCTTCTTTTTACTATCAATGGCTTCCTTATGAGGTGGGGAGAAATTTTAGTGAAGGCCAATTAGGGTTTTAAGGTGAGAAACGCTTAAGAAAATAAGCTTAAAAGAAAAGAAAAATGGTGGATTTGGTTAAGGGAGCTACGGCCATGGAGTGTAGGAGAAGAAGAAATGTTATTTTTATTTCATTTTAAGTCTTTTTAAATACATAATTATCTCCTCTTGTTTGTTTGTTGAATTTCCATTGGCTACAAATTTAATTTTATTCATTTATGACATCATGCTTATGTCATAAATCAAATTAAACTTCATTTTCTTTTCTTTTCTTTTTTACTCATTTTCAATTTAATTTTTAGCAATATTTATTCACATTTTATGTCATAATAATTATTTACTTAACTGGATAAGTCGGTTAAAAATCATCTCTGAAGACGAAATGACCAAAATGCCTTTCGTTTGACTTATTTAGCTAAAATCATCTGTACCGATTGAAAAATTTTCTTAAGTATTTTCTTGGCATTCTAATGCTATAGAAACCTCAATGACTTTTCTCTGGAGTCCCAAAAATTATTTTATGAATTTTCTCCTGGGTTTAGGGCTCCTAGTTGCGAGGACCGTAACTTCCCACTGGGTTACCCATCGCTAAGGCATCGGCTCATTTAACTTGGTTGTATTTTATTTCTAAATTTTTTTCCTAAATTTTTCTCCTAAATTTTTCTTATTAATATTTGAGTTAATTATGATTCCTCACTTTAATTTAAATATTTTTCTAGACGTTCTAACTGTCCGGACCGACACCGGTCACCTGGACAGTATAATATACGGAATTGCTACAGTGAGGGTGTTACAGATTCGGTTTGAACCGAATGCTCACCCTTACTCAAAACATATTATGCATAGTAAAATCTATATGTTTGTCTTAATAAAAAATGAAACTTAATATATATGACAAGATTACGTATTTTAGATTAGTAAAACTACATTTAGATAAGTTTTTTAAACATTTTCATTTGCACGTATTTTAATTTTCCTTATTATTTATTTATTGGTGATATACTAATAATAATACAAGAGGATAGTTTAACCCTAAATTATATATATATATAAAATAAAATTCTTCATGTAATTCTTTGAAAAATTAGAGCACATAAAAAATAATTATTAATTTAAAATTACAGTAAGAATTTATTATTTTATAAAATTATTTTTTTATTATATGATTATGATATGTATAGAAAATTTACATATTTTTTTAATAGAAAATTTATTATTATATATAATTTATTTTTCGTTTGAATTGAGTGAAACACAAATTTTTTATTAACCCACTTAATTTTCTGGCTCGCACCTGGTTTAGAGATGCACACAATTATAAATTAGGATGGCTTTGGTAGGAGAAAGGTGCGGAGAACACAAGAATGGCCAAACTAAGCCTCCAGTTTGAACCCTTTTCCATAATCTTGTTCATTATCACGGTTCCTTGGTTCAACCTTTCTCTTTGCTGTCCTCCATATCAGAAGGAAGCACTTCTCCAATTCAAATTTCTACTACTGGGAAACGTTTCCTCCAATTCAAACATGGAGCTTTCTGGGTTAGAGTCTTGGAACTCAACTTCTGACTGCTGTCACTGGGAACGAGTTCGCTGTCATAATTCGCAAAAGGTGACTAGTCTTGACCTCTTTCATCTCACTCCTTCACTAGCCATGAAAACTCTTGTGAAATCTGATGTTTTAGCTCCACTCTTTCACCTGCAAACACTCATCTTTCTTGACATTTCTTATAATGGCCATATACAAGGTGAAATTCCGGGAGTTGGGCTTGCCAATTTAACTAACCTTGTAAGACTTGACATGGCTGGTAATAGTTTGATTGGCTCCCTTCCTCCCCAGTTGTTTTCTTTAAGGCGCCTGGAGTATCTTGACGTAAGTTATAATTTCCTTGGAGGGAATGTACCTGCACAGATTGGAAATCTCACAAAATTGAAGTTTTTTTCACTCTACAGCAACAAAGTTTCTGGAGCAATTCCACCATCACTGATGCTTTTGACAAGGTTAGAATATTTGGATTTGGGACATAATTTTTTTACCATGGAAATACCAACTGATATCGGCAACCTCTCAAACATCTCTTATTTGAGCTTACGTGAGAACAATTTTTCTGGAGAGATCCCTCCATCAATTCAAAAGATGGAAGACTTAGAAGTAGCAGATTTATGTGAGAACAACCTTGAAGGAACTCTCCCTCAATGGTTAGCTGATACTGGTATTAAATATTTGGATTTTTCAAATAACAAGTTCTCGGGTTCTCTGCCACCTCACTTATTTCAATCTCAGAGTTTTCTGGCTCTTGCACTTTCATATAATAATTTGTCAGGAGAATTGCCAGAAACTATTGGTGAAGCCTCTAGAATGAAAATACTCGTTTTGTCAGGCAACCGGTTCTTTGGAACAGTGCCTCCATCCATCTCAAAGCTTGGACTAAGTTGGCTGGACTTGTCATGCAACAAATTTTCAGGCAATGAGTTTCCAATATTTAATCCAAATTCATCTTTGGCTTATATTGATTTTTCCTTCAATAAACTATCAGGTGAGGTTCCTGTGACTTTTCCATTGGTTGTAAAAGTGCTTCTGTTAAACGAAAATGAGTTTTCTGGTGTCTTGCCTCAAGAAATCGCAAAATTCAGCCGGCTCCGATACCTTAATCTCCGAAGCAACAATATTGGAGGTGAAATCCCAAATTTTCTCTCTCAGATGTCTTCTCTTCTAATTTTAAATCTGAGAAATAATTCTTTCAATGGGTCCATTCCAATCAGTTTGTCAAATCTTAGTGCTCTTCAAATTCTTGATCTCTCTTACAATAACCTTAGTGGAAAAATCCCACTTGGTTTTGGAAATCTTACAGGGATGATCAATAATCATGATTGCCCAGCAAAACATGATGTCCCAGCAAAACCCTCTGGTCAAATTCCCTTTCCTTCCTCCATTGCGATGGCAAGGCATGTTAATCGGACTTCCTTTTGGGATGCAAAAGTTCATATATTGCGTAATTTGGAAGTTTTCTGGAAGAAGTTTGAGCGAGGTCTGCCTATTCAGAACCTTCACCTATATACCTTTTTAGACCTATCTAACAATCAATTATCAGGTGAAATTCCTGATAGTTTAGGCAGATTGAAAAGTTTGAAGTCATTGAACTTATCAAATAACAATTTCTTTGGAGGAATACCATGGAGTTTTGGTGGTTTACAACGCATGGAGAGCTTAGATTTATCACACAATAATTTTTCTGGTGAAATTCCACACACATTCGGAAATCTATTGCAGCTAAGTAACTTGGATTTGAGCAACAATAAATTGGAAGGTTGCATTCCAGGTGGTCCTCAAATGGATAGAATGAATGACCCAAATTCTTATGCTAACAATAGTGGGTTACGTGGAATGCAAATTAAAGTACCATGTGAGGAGATACCTTCTAAGCCAAAGCAGGTGAAAGAGAAAATGGTGAAGAAGAGTAAGAGCTCGGAGACATGGTTTTCCTGGGAAATGGCAGTGATTGGATATCCTTTTGGATTTTTGTCAACAATTTTGGCTTTGTATGTTACTGACTATTTCTATATGGCATGACCAAGTGAAAGAGACAAAAGAGGCTATGTGAGGAATAGTTTTCTTTGTTTTTAGGTGTAGCTGTTCAATACTTGTTTTCACTTTGTGCTATTAACAAGTGCAAGGTTTATTTGTGATAGCAGGGAAGGAGTGTGCTATGGGGGCACTTTTTTTTTTTTTTTCAATGTAGTGAAAATAAAAGTTGGTGGAAAATTGTTTATAATTGGCCGTTAATATATATATATATATATATATATATATATATATATATATATATATATATATATATATATATATATGGACAAATTTTTGAGATGATAAAAATATTCCAAACACAACAAAACACCGAAATTGTCATAAAATTATTGTCGCTGAATGATATAGGCAACAAATTAGTAATTTTGTCACTAAAATTACCCTTTTTGTGATGTAAAATTTTACCACGCATAAGTAGATTTAAAAGATGTAAAGGGTTTCTAATTTCGTCCCCTATAACAAGGAAGCATATTAAGTTGATACATTTATGACAATAATTTTTTTGTATTTTATAAGCTTTGGCGCGATGATATCTCATTTTCATAACTTTAACTTACATTTACTGATGTTTTGTTTCGTCGGCAAAAGAGACTATACGAGACGTTTTGTGAAATTCCTCCCTATAAATCACTGATTATTTGGAGTAATATATATATTTAAAGTAATAAAATATTCTCAAATAAATGATACATGATATTTTTTTTGAAAAGCTTATTACATGTCATCTTCTATAAATACTATTCTTTATATTAATTATTATTTAATTTGATTATTTCTCTTTTAATTATTATTATTATTATTTCTAATATTACCTTAATATTTATGATTTAATTTATTATTTTTTTGAAATTTAATTTTTAAAAATTAAGACATTTTATAATTAAATACAATATTTAAAAATTATTTATATTATTTTTTTATAAATTTATTTATACAAAAATATTATTTACTACATATTACCTTTCATAATAATAATAATAATAATAATAAAAGGTCATTGATGACTATCATTTTAGAGAAAATTAATCATTAATTTATGATCTTATAATGAATCATAAATATTGTCATTTATACTAATTATAATTTATTTTTTTTTCTCTTTTAATTATCATTATTATTACTATACTGCTTTAATATTTATTATTTAAATTATTATTTTCTTTAAAATTTAATTTTTAAAAATTAAAATATTTTGTAATTAAATGTAATATTTAAAAATTATTTATATTATTTTATAAATATTAATTATTATTTAATTTTTTTATTTCTCTTTTAATTATCATTATTGTTTACGATACTACCTCAACATTTATAATTTAAATTAATATCTTTTTTAAAATTTAATTTTTAAAAATTAAGACATTTTATGATTAAATATAATATTTAAAAATTATTTATATTATTTTTTATAAATTTATTTATGTAAAAATATTATTTGCCATATGTTATCCTCCATAATAATAATAATAATAATAATAATAATAATAATAATAATAATAATAATAATAATAAAAGATTATTGATGACCATTAGTTTAAAGAAAATTGATCATTAATTAATGATCTCATAATAAATTATTATATAATTTAATTAACCTTAAATTACTTCATATCTTTAATAATTTTTTTTTATATTGTTATATTTTTTATTATTTTTATTATGAAATCTTTATTAAAAAATTTAAAAAATTATAAAAATAAAATATAGAGATTTGACTTGTTTGTGATTGGTATATATTATTTTTTATATTAATAATTTAATAATATTTTTATTTTACTTTTCAAGTATTAATTATTATTATTATTATTATTATTATTATTATTATTATTATTATTGTCAATTTATGACAATTTAATTAAAACGGCCAATTAAATAAAAAATAATTCACTATTATAAAATTGAATTTAAATATTTTTATTATTGTTTTTTAATTAAATAATATTTTATTATAAATTAATTTTTTATTTAAATAATTTTTATTTATTTGTTTATATATGGTATATCACATAAGATATGTGATAGACATCAAACACTCTTCTTTTATCAAGTATTTTCATTTTATTTAAATGCTCTCAAATCTTTTTTGATTTGCACTAATATTTTTATTATTTCTTTCAAAAATTATTAGTTATCATTCTCAAAATTTATTTATTTAAATATATTTAATTATTATGTATTTAATTATTATTTTTTTATAAATTTTTTATTTAATATTTCTTAAACTTTTGAATATTTTATTTCATTACAATTATATATTTAATGTAATTATAACTAATATTTTGATTATTTATATTTTATTATTATTAATTTTTAATAGGATTATTTTAAATTTTTAATTAAATATATATATTTTTATGCATAAATTATCTTTCAACTATATTTTTATATAGAAATCAAATTTTAAAGATAGATTGTAAATATAATTACATCAAAAATTTAGCCATAAATAAAGATGATTAAAAAAAATTAAAATTATTGTAAATTATAGAATCTATTTTTTAAAAAATGATATGTTTTTTTAATATTTATTATATTATAGAAAATGATGATATTTTAAAATTTTAATTTTTATGAAATATATTTATTTTATATTATAAATTTATGTTAACTAATAATATTTTTGTCAAAGAATTGTTTTATAAAAAATATATCAAATTAATAAAAGAAATTTATACTTACATTTAGTATTTTTAAAAAATAATATAATAAAATATTAATTTTAATTAATAATAATGTTATATATTTTTATTATTATTAAAATTAAATAATTCAATTCATTATTAGTAATTTAATTTTTTATTATATTAATAATAAAAAAATATTATACTTATATATTTTTAAAATAATATTATTTTCTCATTAATCTAATGTATTTTTTCTAATTTACAAAAGATAAATACCAATTTACATAAATTAAGAGATAAAATATAAAAAATTTTTGAAATTTAAATTATTTTTTGAATAAAGTATTTTTGTTACATTTTAAATGAAATAATCATATAAATTACTATTAATATATGTATAGAAAGAATTAAATAGGTATTTTAATTAATTGCACTATAAATTAATTAAAAATTTATTATTATAATACGTAAAAGTTTATTAAATTAAATAAGAGATAAATTTTAATTTAAAATTAATTTGATAGTAATAATTTAATTTATTTAAAATATAATTAAAAATTAAATTAAAAAATAAAAATTATAAATTACACATACATAGCATGAGCATTATGTTAGTTATGTAGTAAAGCAATTATTCATGTAGAATATACTACATGGAATGGTAACCCAATAGTGAATGAATATGTATACATGAGTGGGTCTATATATACACAGGATGAATCTTAAAAATTTATAATTATTTTACATTTTTTTTAAATAAACGTATAAATGAGTAACTACTATTGAGTTATAATTTTATATCAAATATTGACATGTAATAACTTTTTATTATATAATTTCTCAATTATTTGATGAATTATAATACTTACTATTAAGCAACAATTTTTCTTAGGAAGAAAACAATAACATATCTACACAAAGTATCAATAAAAATTTACATTGATCTCAAATATAATCAATAATTTTTCATAAAAATCATATCTAGACATATGTATCAATTAAAAAAAAAAACTTATGCAAAAATTCTCTAAAGTCCAAAATTAACACACATACAAATTAATTATAAAAAAATGCAATTGTAGATCGATAATGTGAAAATCCAAAATCCATTAATGCTCTTTTTCTTTAGCCTTATATTAATTATGACAATAATTAAAAAACAATATTGAAAACATTTAATTTTTTGTGATGAAATTACATAATTGCTCTTATTGATCCATAAGAATTACAGATCAAAACAAACATATTATTAATATTAAGGATATATTTCCAATTCAAATCCTTAGAAAACCAACTTTAGGTAAAATAAAAAAAAAATTAATATCATTGATATAAAGAGTCTATTTTAGCATTATTGTTTGAGCTGTAATTAGGAAAAATTAATATAAATATATTAGCTAGAGGTTATTAAAAATCATTTTAAAGTTATATAAAAATTTTAAAATAATTAAATAATTATTTTAAAATTTTTTTCCAATAACATTTAAAATAATTAGATTGGAATCACAATCCTTGACAGGTTCAAACTAATTATTAATAAATTGAGACTTAATCTTGAATTCAACCATGCATGCGACTTAGAACACATTTATAATAAAAATTTGAGTTGAAGAATTTATAATAAAAATTTGAGTTGAAGAGTCCAAGTCAGAATTTTAGTGCCGATTGGGTTTGGGAATCCACTATTTGGGAGATGACCTTCTGGATGTGTTGTAGGTCTACCACAGCCACTACAAGAGTCCTCCGAATCTATTTGGTGGACTTGAATGAAAATAGATGTTAGCAAAAAAGAAAAAATTCCACTTTAATTTCAAACAATTTAATATAAAATTCATTAAGAGTTTATTTTATATAAATTTTTATATTATTTATACTCTTAAAAAATATAATTAACCAAAAAAAAATTACAAGTGTTATTAATATTTATAGAAAAATTTCAAATATGTCAATGAGAGTTGAATAAGTTAATAAGACTCGATCAATACTTTTATTAGATGAGAGCTCTAGTTTTACTCGATATTTATTTTAATTATATATATATGTGTGTCTGTGTGAGAGAGAGAGAGATAAGGGTGTTCAGATTTTATTTTAATTTTTTAAAAAAATTTACAATATTATTATGGCAAAATATAACACACTACAATAATTTTAAACTTCAACGACATGTTTTATATTTTATTAAAAATTTAAAATATATTATTAATAAGAATTATTAATAAATACTTAGTGATATGTATAAATTTCGTAATTTAAAGTTTTTAATAATATTTTTACATTAATTTATAGTGCTACTGTACATGATGTTATAAATATATTATTTATTATAATTTATATATTATATTGATATTATTTATTATTTTAATATAATATATAAAATAATGTTAAAAAAGTGCATTAAACAAGTTTCAACTCAAACCCATTTATGGGTGTAGGCTTTTAATTTTCTTTTCGGAAAGATTATAATATTTTTCCATTTCAAGAGTCCCATTTTATAAGTTGCTCAACAGAATCGACTTATAAGAATGTACCACGGGCTACGGCAGAGAAGAAAAAGAAACAAAAAAAAAAAAAAACTATTTATTTGTAAAAAGATAAAATTACTAATTGGTGAATAATATGTGTGTTCAAACATCACAAATTAGTTAAATACTTATGTTCTTTCTTTCTTTTTTTTTTTTCAATAGGTAAAAGGATGCACACGTTTAGTTCAGTAAAAGGACACATACCTTAATAAAATTAGAGTAATTTTATTAAGATGTAGAATCTCATATAAACTATATACACATACCTTTTACATTTGATGTAGAATCCTGAAGGATCAGCTTACGAGGCCACTTGATTATAGGCTATGTGCGGAAGGCTCCACTACACACTGAACTCTCTAAAAGCTATAACTTTTGTTTTTTCATGTCGATAGACAGAAAGACGTATACACTTAACTCAATGACAGGACATATTCCTTAACAAAATCATGACAATTTTACTAAGACTCAAAATTTCATATAAGCTACACACACCTTCTACATCTGATGTGGAATCTCGAAGGATCGTTACATACTTAGATAAATGTACATATATATGATAATTGAATATAATTTAATAAATTTATAATAAAACAAAAATTATAATATAATAATAGTCATTCTAATTCTATATTTGATTTACTTGATAATAATAATGGTAATAAGAAGGTGATGATGGAAATAAATTTAACCGATGATAAATTAATTAATTGTAATTACACATATTTTTTTTATATAATTAATAAATATTAAATTAATTAAAATAATTTTAATTATATAATACGTGATAATTAGCATTATTTTATAACAACATTTTTATAATTAAATAAGATAATAAATTATATTATAATCCAAAATTTTTTTGTCCAAAATCTGAAAAATAAAAAAATAAGTTAAAAAATAGAGAATTTATTATTTCTTTAATTTTCTTTAGTGCCAGAAAATTACGCAAAGAAAAAGAAAACAGAAAATTTGTCCATTTGGGGCGGCTAGTGCCTAACTGTCCTAGTGCAAGGGATGGCCAAACCCATTTTTGCGAAAAAATATTGAATAATCTCCCTCTTAATTTTATAATATTATTTAAAATCATGAAGAATCTAATTAAAAAAATTTATACGTTCACTTATTTTTCATTGGTCTTAGAATTAAAAAAAAAAAAAACCAATCTCTGATCTCCAACCCCAAGTATAAAGCTGCATGGCTTTGGTATAGAAGTTCCAAAAAAAAAAAAAAAAAAACGAAACAATGGCCAAACTAGGCACATTTTTGGAGTCCCCTTGCATATTCATGATTATGTTGATTCCTTGGTTCAGCCCTTGTGTTTGTTGCCCTCGCTATCAGAAAGAATCCCTCCTCCAATTCAAAGTTTTATTATTGGGAAACACTTCCTCCAATTCGGACATGGATCTGCTTTATGGCTTAGAGTCCTGGAACTCAACTTCTGATGATTGCTGTCAGTGGAAATACGTCGCTTGTGATTATTTGCAAAAGGTGACTGCTCTTGATCTCTCCAATATCACTTTCTTCCAACCCTTTAAGACTCTTGTGACTTCTGATGTTTTAACTCCACTTTTTCGCCTGCAAACACTCTCTTCACTTCACATTTGTAAAATTGACATACATGGTGAAATCTCAGGAGTTGGGTTTGCCAATTTAACTAACCTTGTTGAACTTTTCATGGATGAAAACAGCTTCAATGGGTCCATTCCTCCTCAGTTATTTTCTTTGAGGCATTTAGAGCGTCTTGATTTGAGTGAGAATTTGATTGGTGGCACATTAGACAACAATTTAGGAGATCTTTCCAACTTGAAGGAGTTATCCTTGGATAATAACTTAATCCAAGGAAAGATTCCTTTGCAGATTGGAAATCTCACTAATTTGGAAGCATTGTCTCTAAGTCACAACAAATTATCTGGAGCAATTCCTTTACAGATTGGTAACCTATCCAATGTTTTAACTCTTTATTTAAATGACAACAATTTGTCAGGACAGATTCCTCCATCCATTCAAAAGATGGAACAATTGCAAATTCTTGCTTTAGAAAATAATTTACTCTCTGGTGACATCCCAACATGGCTGCTTGATTTCAAGAACATGCAGGAATTGTATCTTGGGGGAAATAAACTTTCCTTGGGAAAGATTATCATCGTGCCAAGAAGCAAATTTTTTGTATTGTCTTTGAGATCTTGCAATCTTTCAGGTGAAATTCCATTTTGGCTTTCCACTCAGACCTTTCTTTTATACCTGGACTTGAGTGAGAATAACCTGGAAGGAAACTTCCCTAAATGGCTAGCAGAAAGCGATATCTTATATTTGATTTTATCATCTAACAAGCTTTCAGGTTCTCTGCCATCTCGCTTATTTCAGTTTCAAAGGTTATACATTCTTATCCTTTCAAGTAATAATTTCTCAGGACCATTGCCGGATACTATTGGTGAAGCCATCGGAATGAGAATACTCATGTTGTCAAATAACAATTTCTCTGGATCACTGCCTGCGTCCATCTCAAACATGCTTAAGCTAGAGTTGCTGGATTTGTCAAGCAACCAATTTTCAAGCAATGAGTTTCCAATTTTTAATCCAAATTCCTCACTGGTTTATGCTGATTTTTCCTTCAACAAATTCTTTGGCAACGTTCCTGTTACTTTCCCATTGACTACAGAAGTGATTCTATTAAGCCATAATCATTTTTCTGGTTTCTTGCCTCAGTGTCTCACAAATTTTAGCCATATGAAGTACCTTGATTTCCATGACAATAACATCATAGGTGAAATCCCAGTGTTTTTGACCGAGATCTCTTCTCTTCACATACTGAATCTCAGAAATAATTTTCTCAATGGGTCTATTCCAATTAACTTGTCAAGTCTTAGTGCTCTACAAATACTTGATCTCTCCATTAACAACCTTGATGGAAAAATCCCACCTAGTCTAGGAAATCTTACTGGAATGATTAATGATCATGATGATTCCTCATCAAGTATCTTCAGTCAAATTCCCTTCCCTTCCTTCTGGTTGCAAGAGAACCGTAAATTAAATGATTTTAAGGGCTCCTGGCAATTACATGATTTGGAAGTGTTTTGGAAGAAGTTGAAGCAAGGTTTACCTAGCCAACACCTTCAGATGTATACATTTTTAGACCTATCAAGCAACCAGTTATCAGGAGAAATTCCTGATTGTTTAGGTGTTATGAAAAATTTGAAGTCATTTAACTTATCCAACAACAAACTCTCTGGAAAGATACCAATGAGTTTTGGTGATTTGCAAAGCTTAGAGAGCCTGGATTTATCCCACAACAATCTCAATGGTGAAATTCCTCAGACATTGGCAAAGTTGTTGCAGCTTAGTTACTTGGACTTGAGTAACAATAAATTGGTAGGTCACATCCCAAGCGGTCCTCAAATGGATAGGTTGAATGATCCAAATTCATACACCAACAACAGTGGATTGTGTGGATTGCAAATCCAGATACCATGTGAGAGTGAGAAGTTCACACCTAAAACAAAGCAAAAACAGGGAAAGCCAAAGAAGAGAAAGAGTTGGGAGACATGGTTTTCATGGGGAATGGCAGTGATTGGATATTCTTCAGGATTTTTTTCTACAATTTTGGTTATGTATGTCATCGGCTACTTCAATGCTGCACCATTGCAAGGTCGTAGACGCCACATCAGACATAATACTCTTTTTTGTTTTTAATTTATAGTTGTTGGTCTTGGTCTTCCTTGTATGCTATTGTTAAACACTTGCTGTTTTGGAATTGTTCAAGCATGATTTCTATTTCATGTTGTTTATTATTTGTTGGCTTCTGCCTATGATAATTGAAATGCCTTCTTGGTAGCCTTTTTTTTTTTTTTTTGAAAAATAAATAATTGTGAAGATCTATAAGCTCTCTGTGGATTAGAATATTTATACATACATTTTACATAGTCATTTAGATTTAATTTCATAGCCATTTTATTTGATTATTAGTCACTTTTAGCTAATTTCATTAGTTATTTAGATAGTTTTTCATAATTGCCAATTTTTGGATTAATTTGTAATTTTACTTTGTTTTATAGGTAAAATGGTGTTTTTGAGGGACTAAAAAGAAATTTTGCTATTGAGGAGTGATTTCTTCAGCCAAAGATGTCAAAAACAAGTTTCAAAGTTGAAGTATGCATTGGCCAAATTTGCGCATAAGTTGTGCAGTTCTGCATAAGGAGAAGAAACTGTCCCCACTACCTGCCGAAATCTGCATAAGTTGCCGCATAACTTATGTAGATTCGCGCCTCCCTTATGCAACCTCACAGAATTGTGCATAACTTATGCAGTCTTGCACCTTGCTCATGCAGTTTCGCATAAGAGAGCCAGAAACCAGCCGAAAACTGCATAAGGGACTGTATAACTTATGCAATCCACTTATGCAGTCCCACAAAGTCTCCATAATGAGCTGGCAGAAGATTCCCTCATAAAAACACACCTCAAACACACCATTTTAGGGCTCCTTGTCAGAGAAAAAGATATAAATAGGCCCTTATCCCATTTCAGAGAGAGGAGGAAGAAAAGGAAAAGGAAAAGGAAGAGGGCAGCAGCTGAAGAGTCAAAAACGTCTCCCACACCATTTCCAACCAGATTTGGAGTTTTCTTTCCTTTCTTGCATATTTCTTACCTTTCTTGTATTGGGTTTCTTAGTTCTTAGCTTAGATTAAAGTTTTATTTTCTTATTAACTCAGAATTTCTTGTGTTAAACATGGATTGTGAGTAGTTTTCTTTGATTCTGGAGTAAGGGATGTAATATTTTAGTTATTTTTGTGGATTTGAACTGGGTTAGTCCCAATTTAATGAATTTATGAGGTTTAATCCATTTCTTGTGTGCTTATTCACATGCTTAATGAAGGGCCCCATTAAGTTATGTTCTTAATCCTTGGTTGAAGCACCGAAAGGAGAAAACCAAGTGATAGTTAATCAAGAAATTGGACTTAATTAACTTAGATCTAGAAATAGACTAAGGGTTAAGAGGGTTTTAATAGATTGATTAAAGAACCTAATGGGTCTTGGTTAATTTTAACTCCACGAAAGTAGGATTAAGTTAATTAAGGCACTCTTTGTCTCACTCGAAAGAGTTTTCAAAGGATTTTAGAATTAATCTCCTTTAAACCCATAAATTTCATGGATTGGGCTAGCTAGGGAAAATCCCAAAATGACTTAAATATGAACCCTTAACTCCAGAATCGTCTTTTATCAATTATTGCTTAGAATTTTACTTTTGAGTGTTTAGTTTAATCTCATTTTATTAATTTTCATTATTAATATTATCAATTTCTTTATTTTGCGAATTATTAAATTAGTCATTATTTGAATTTAGTTTTGCATTTTCATACCTTAAGCTTCAAATTTCCAAATTTCTGTTATTAATCTGATTAAAATACAATTTTAACATATTTTATTTTACATCAAAAATTCAATCATTAACACAACTCCTCGTGGGAACGATATCTTTTTCTATACTACTTGAACGACCCGTGCACTTGCGGTTGGGACACATCAAGTTTTTGGCGCCGTTGCCGGGGAGTTGTTTGTTTAAGATTGAATTCTTGATTATTTTAGTTGTTTATAGTTTTATCTTTGTTATCTTTTCATTTTGTGTTTGTTTGTTCTTTTTAGGTACTCTTAATCTTTTATGAGAAGAGCTAGAAGCACAAGCGACACATCCTTATTGTTTGATCCTGAAATTGAGAAATTTTGTAAAGCCAACAAGAAAGAAACCAGAAAAAGGAAAGAAGCCTTGAGAGAAACTGAAATTGAAGCAGACATGGCTGATGAAAGAATTAGAATTGGTGGTGGTAATGCTGGAAATGGTCGAAATAATGAAAATGTAGCCCAAGGTGAAGAAGTTGTAAATGCTAATATGCCTAGGGGAAGTATGATGGATCATGCTTTTCCTCGTTTTAATGACTTGAGAGAGAGTATAGCAAGACCAAGAATTGATGCAAATAGTTACACGATGGATTTTGGGGTTCTTCAAATGATTCAAAATTCCCAATTTGGGGGACATCCTTCTGAAAATCCACACACACATCTAAAGAAGTTTGCTATGATTTGTGACATGCAAAAGCAACCAGGAGTGTCTGATGATGTAGCAAGGCTAAAATTGTTTCCATTCTCTTTGAAAAATAAAGCATTGGATTGGCTTGATTCTTTACCTTACAACTCAATTACAAATTGGGAGCAGCTCACTGATGCATTTCTTGCCCAATACTTTCCACCTGGAAAAACTCAAGAGTTGAGGAATCAAATGATTGCTTTTAGACCAAGAGAAGATGAGACTCTTTATGAGTCATGGATGAGATGGAAGGAGTTAGAGAGACAATGTCCACATCATGCCATTCCTAAATGGATGATAAACCAAAATTTTTACACAAATGTCACTTCTGCTATTAGAGGAATCATTGATGCTCAAACTGGAGGGGAATTCATCATTAAGCATGAAGATGAAGCTTATGAGTTATTAGAGAAAATAGCAAAGAACAGTCATCTATGGAGTAGTCCAAGAGGGTCAACTCCAACTCAAAAAAAGGCAAGTTGCTGGAATGTATGAGCTTGATCCATTCAATATGATCAATGCCAAATTTGATGCACTCACTAATGTCCTTGCTAAGAAAATGGAGGATTTAAGTATGCTAGTCAGTTCATCATCATGCTCTGGAAGTTCTCAACAAGTCACTTATGCAGAAGGAACAATGTGTTGTGGAATAGATTATCCTTCATATGCTTGGAGGAATCATCCCAATTTTTTATGGGAGAATCAGCAAAATCAAGCTTCAATTCAGAACTTTTCACCACAACAACAAGGGCATCAATACCAACAACCTAGGCAACCACCACCTAGTTTTCAGCAAAAGAATGCAAATCCTGCACCTTTACCAAGACAGCAAGAACAAAGTTCTACCATAGAGGCTTTATTATAACAAATTCTTGCTAATCAAACTAAGCATGATGAAGAGATGAGAGAGATGAAAGCAAGGATGGAACAAATGCAAACACACAATAGGATGCTGGAAAATCATATTGCACAACAAGCATGCTCATTAAGTACCAATTCTATGGGAAAACTTCCTAGTCAAACAGAAAATCCAAGGGAGCAATGTCATGCCATCACACTGAGGAGTGGTAAAATAGTGCATACTGAGAAGAGCGAAAAAGTTGAGAAGAGAGAAAATGAGAAAGATGTCGAGGGAGATGAAAAAGAGAATGCAAGAAAAGGTAAAGAGGAGGTTGAAGAGAAAGAAGAGAAATACATACCTCCAGAGCCTTACAAGCCACAACTTCCCTTTCCACAGAGATTTCAAAAAGCCAAGTTTGATAAGCAATTTGGGAAGTTCTTAGAGGTTTTGAAGAAGCTATATATAAATGTGCCTTTTATTGATGCTCTTTCCCAAATGCCTTCTTATGCTAAGTTTTTGAAAGAAATTCTCTCAAACAAAAGAAGACTTGAAGATTATGAGACTGTAGCCTTAACTGAGGAATGCAGTGCTATTCTCCAAAGGAAACTCCCTCCAAAGCTCAAGGATCCAGGGAGTTTTTCAATTCCATGCCACATTGGGGAATCATGTTCTGTAAAAGCTTTATGTGATTTAGGGGCTAGTGTAAGCCTTATGCCCCTCTCCATCTATGAGAAGCTTAACATGGGAGATCTTAAGCCAACCCATATTTCTCTTCAATTGGTAGACAGATGAATTAAATATCCAGAAGGGATCTTGGAAAATATACCACTGAAGGTTGGAAAATTTTACATCCCAGTTGACTTTGTCATTTTGGACATGGAAGAGGATTCTCATATGCCAATCATTTTGGGGAGGCCTTTCCTGGCTACAGCTGGTGCTTTGATTGACGTGAAAGGTGAAAAGCTTACTCTTAGAGTTGGAGAGGATCAGTTAGTCTTCAGTATTGGCACTAACAAGAAGAGGCAACATGAAGATGTAGACTCTTGTTTGAGAATTGATATAGTTGATGAGTTAGCAAAAGAGCATTTTAGAAAAAGCTATCCAAAGGCTTCTCTTGAAAGTTGTCTTGTCCATGAAGGGACTATCAATTATGAAAATCCAAAAGAGGCTGTATTTGCACAATATTTAAAGAGTAATCCACCTTGTCATATGGCACCAATCTTTTAACTTGAGCAAGTGGAGAAAAGTGAGGTCAAGCAACCATCTCTCAAAGAAAAAGATGCACCAAAGGTCGTCAAGAAAGAAATGGTTGGATTTTTAGACAAAGCAACAAGGATCTTCTCATGCGATGGAAAGAAAATGAAGTATAGATTCATTGAAGCACCTATTAAAAATAGAGGCAATAAATTCCAATTCCAGTCACCATGAAACATGACAAGGGTCAAGCTAAGGACCATAAATTAGCGCTCTTGGGAGGCACCCCAAGTTTCTTTATTCTGTTTTTATTAAGTTTATTCTATTTGCATTATTCTTGTTTTAAATATCCCTCAAATTCAATTTTGACATTGTTAAATTTTTCCTTTGTAGATGCATTTTGAAGGAATAGAGGCTATTGCACTGTTGGGAAGTTATTCTTACTTGATATTTTAATTGTCTACTTCCCCAAAACTGATTTGTTTTAGTTGCCTTGGTTGCAGATTCTTTTGGCTTGTGCAAAGAAGTTTTTGTGAACTAATTCTACAGCATATGTTGTCAACTATTTCTTATTGGCTGAGGTTGGGTGTATTATCTTCATATATCTATGTTTTTAATGTTGATATGATGGTAAGTGGGTCATTTTTGTAGTTTTGAGCTTATGTGGGTTGTGTGATTCAATGTGCACATGCTGCATTTTCTTGGCATAATTTGGAGAGTCCATTTTCTTTTGTAGATAAATGCAACTTTATGCAGATTTTTATTGAGTTTTAATGTGCTAAATGTTAATTTGCAGAGTTTGAGTTGAAATGGCATAATTCACAAATGCCTCTTATGCAGAACTCACTTCTACAAGCTTGTATGATGCAATTGTGATGGATTTTGTATATATTGATGTGTTTTTGGTGATAATTTCTCATGATTTATGCTTCATAGAATTATATTTCTTCATTCTAGTGTATTTTTCACACTTGCAAATCATTTTCAATTGTAATCTCAATCTTGTTGAATTGTGCATAAGTAACTGCATAGCTTATGCAGCTTTTAGACCACAAATTTTGCCATTTTTCATCTCTGCTAAAACCTGCATAAGCCATTGCATAACTTATGCAATCCTGCATAACCACAATTTTTGTCATTTTTCATCTCTGCTGCAATCTGCATAAGGATGTGCATAGCTTATGCAATTCTGCACAGCCACATTTTTGCCAAATTTCATTTCTGCTGAAACTTGCATAAGTGTGTGCATAACTTATGCACTTCCGCATAACCACATTTTCTGGGACTCCATTTTCTGCCGAAATCTGCATAAGGGAGTGCATAAGTTATGCACTTTTGCATAACTAATTTTTCAGACCACTTATTATCTGTCGAAACTTGCATAAGGTAGCGCATTAGTCATGCACTTTTGCATAACTGACTTTTCACACTACAAATTTCAGCCGAAACCTGCATGACCAAGCGCATAAGTTATGCACTTTTGCATAAACAATTTTTCACACTCCCATTTTCTGCCGAAACCTGCACAACTTAGTGCATAACTTATGCAGTTTGGCACCTCTCAACTTCCTGTTATTTCATTTTTGCCGAAACTTGCATGAGAACCTGCATAACTTGTGCGCCATCACCTCCATCCTAGCCACCACCTCAACAGCAGCACCCCCATCCAGTTCAGCAGTAAACCATTTAGACAAGGGCAAAGCCATAAAAATAGATTGATTCTTGATCTATTCTTGTTTAGCTTCTAGTAGTTTCCCTTTATATACAGTGTTTACATTTTTAAGGTTGCTGGAATAAATTTAACTTGCTTTGATTTAGTTTGCTAAACAAATTGAATGGATGGTAACTTTAGCTTTTCACTGTTGCTTTACGATTGTGGGCTCCAATTTTGCATACTAGTGTACATTCCTTCTTGACCCACAATTCTTTTCATTTTTTTTCTATTATATAATTCTGCTGCAGTTTTTATGCTACATAACTTGTGCAGCCTGCTTATGCACTGTATATATTTACAAACCTCTGCTGGTGTTTGCACATTTTTCCTTACTATATCATCATGCAGCAGCTTTTAAATATACTGCACTGGCTGTGAATCCCCTTATGCAAATGTTATGCATGGCCTGTGCAGTCCTTATTGCCACTCATGCAGAACCGCACAGCTTATGCACCCTCCTTATGCACCTGTTCTGTACAGCATTTTATTCTGCATAACCTGTGCAGCTTCTTATGCATCACCATTATATCTTGAATTCTCATCTGCTCTATACCAGGTAACTCTTTCTTTTTGCTCTTAAATTTCACAATTCCTGGTAATTACTCTTTGCTTTGAGTTTTGATAATACACTGCTTGAGACATTGAGGACAATGTCCAATTTTGAGTTTGGGGGTGTGCATTTTGATTTTTGCTACATTTTTCACATTTTGAGTATAGGAACATCTCACCCCATTCCATTTACATATACTGTAAATATTTTACATATACATCCATACATACATATACATAACACATTTACACACACATTATACATCACTTAGAAATTGTACACATTGCACACAAATAGATTTCCTCCATTTAGTTAATGCATTGCTCATTTTTAGGAATCATGCATCATGCATCAAAATCTTTTGCCAAATCCCTTGAGTATTGAAAAGTTACCTATGAGAGTGATTTGACTTACCTTTAGTTGGGTTTGTGGATTGAAAGTTTCCTAAGAGGTACAAAGTTTTAAAGTGTCTATCTCTTGCCTATATCTTCTTAGACAAAAAGCTACCCAACTAGTCCTTTAGAGATTGGAGTGTTTAGAGGGAGTTATTGGATAAAAGGTAGTCAAATGATGTCTCACCAATCCTAGAACAAATTTTCTAAACCTTTCAAGGCAAAATACCAGCTTGTACTTGAAACGAGAAATGATTAGGCATTCTTTGATTTAAACCTTCTCATTTTAAACCTTTGGCCTTTTTCCTAATTAAAATTAACCCTTGCAAACTCCTTTGAACCTCTTTATGCCTAATTTTTCTTGAAAACCTTATTGCTACCTAGCCAATGAACCAAACACTCCAACCCTTTTCATGAGAATAATTATTTATAATATTAGGTACATAAAAAAAAAAGAAAAGAAAAGAAAAAAAATACAATAAAAGGGAGAAGAAATGATTGTCATCTTGTAAAAGTGCTAGTATATGTGCTTTTCATTATTGTCATTCAAATTGAAAGAAATCCACCCAAAGTAATTAAAGGAAATGAGTTTGGGGGTGGCATTTTTAAGGACAATCATCAAAAGAAAATGCAAGATACAAGTTTAAAGTATCAAAATGTCCCTTCATTTTTATGTGTTTTGTAAATTATGCTAGCACTTGACAATTCTCATTGTGTATTTCTCTCCTCCATATATAAAAAAAAAAGAGAGAAAAAGAAAAAATATAATAAAATAAGAAGTGTACCTTATGTTGTCAAGATTGAAAATATTCTCATGCTTTGAATCCTTTTTACCTATTTTTCTTCTTAGCCTCATTTTGAATCCCATGGCCCCATTACATCCCTAAAAAGACATTTGATCTCTTGATAGTACTTGCTACATTAGTGGAGATAGGAGTAGGAAATTTGCCTATGGGATTGGAAAATTATCCATTCATTCATTTAATTCCATCATTCTATATAGAGACACTTTGACTATTGATTGTCCTAGAATTCCTTTTGAGCATGACTCTCTCTTTTGATTGGTTGGTTTGGGAATTTTGAATGATAATTGACTTGATGGCTAAGCGGTGAAAGCTTGGATAAATATTAGATTCTTTGCATTTTGAAGGATGGGTATATGGATTGTTGGTATGGCTAAAGGTGTGTTAAGTTACTTTAATAGGTGATTTTCATAGCTCTTTGGATAAGGCACCCCTAAAAATTGTATTACATTTTAAAGTTTGCTTGAGGACAAGCAAAAGCTTGAGTTTGGGGGTATTTGATACATACATTTTACATAGTCATTTAGATTTAATTTCATAGCCATTTTATTTGATTATTAGTCACTTTTAGCTAATTTCATTAGTTATTTAGATAGTTTTTCATAATTGTCAATTTTTGGATTAATTTGTAATTTTACTTTGTTTTGTAGGTAAAATGGTGTTTTTGAGGGACTAAAAAGAAATTTTGTCATTGAGGAGTGATTTCTTCAGCCAAAGATGTCAAAAACAAGTTTCAAAGTTGAAGTATGCATTGGCCAAATTTGCGCATAAGTTGTGCAGTTCTGCATAAGGAGAAGAAACTGTCCCCACTACCTGCCGAAATCTGCATAAGTTGCCGCATAACTTATGCAGATTCGCGCCTCCCTTATGCAACCTCACAGAATTGTGCATAACTTATGCAGTCTTGCACCTTGCTCATGCAGTTTCGCATAAAAGAGCCAGAAACCAGCCGAAAACTGCATAAGGGACTGCATAACTTATGCAGTCCCACAAAGTCTCCATAATGAGCTGGCAGAAGATTCCCTCATAAAAACACACCTCAAACACACCATTTTAGGGCTCTTTGTCAGAGAAAAAGATATAAATAGGCCCTTATCCCATTTCAGAGAGAGGAGGAAGAAAAGGAAAAGGAAGAGGGCAGCAGCTGAAGAGTCAAAAACGTCTCCCACACCATTTCCAACCAGATTTGGAGTTTTCTTTCCTTTCTTGCATATTTCTTACCTTTCTTGTATTGGGTTTCTTAGTTCTTAGCTTAGATTAAAGTTTTATTTTCTTATTAACTCAGAATTTCTTGTGTTAAATATGAATTGTGAGTAGTTTTCTTTGATTTTGGAGTAAGGGATGTAATATTTTAGTTATTTTTGTGGATTTGAATTGGGTTAGTCCCAATTTAATGAATTTATGAGGTTTAAT
Source organism: Hevea brasiliensis (assembly GCF_030052815.1). NCBI lineage: Eukaryota > Viridiplantae > Streptophyta > Magnoliopsida > Malpighiales > Euphorbiaceae > Hevea > Hevea brasiliensis. Next base: position 3,237,783 of record NC_079497.1, on the reverse strand, counting down.
CCATTTCTTGTGTGCTTATTCACATGCTTAATGAAGGGCCCCATTAAGTTATGTTCTTAATCCTTGGTTGAAGCACCGAAAGGAGAAAACCAAGTGATAGTTAATCAAGAAATTGGACTTAATTAACTTAGATCTAGAAATAGACTAAGGGTTAAGAGGGTTTTAATAGATTGATTAAAGAACCTAATGGGTCTTGGTTAATTTTAACTCCACGAAAGTAGGATTAAGTTAATTAAGGCACTCTTTGTCTCACTCGAAAGAGTTTTCAAAGGATTTTAGAATTAATCTCCTTTAAATCCATAAATTTCATGGATTGGGCTAGCTAGGGAAAATCCCAAAATGACTTAAATATGAACCCTTAACTCCAGAATCGTCTTTTATCAATTATTGCTTGGAATTTTACTTTTGAGTGTTTAGGTTAATCTCATTTTATTAATTTTCATTACTAATATTATCAATTTCTTTATTTTGCGAATTATTAAATTAGTCATTATTTGAATTTAGTTTTGCATTTTCATACCTTAAGCTTCAAATTCCCAAATTTCTTTTATTAATCTGATTAAAATACAATTTTAACATATTTTATTTTACATCAAAAATTCAATCATGAACACAATTCCTCGTGGGAACGATATCTTTTTCTATACTACTTGAACGATCCATGCACTTGCGGTTGGGACACATCAAATATCATAGACAAAAGTTTGTATCCTGGAAAATATAAAGATCAAATAACTTATAAAAATTCGAAAATAATTAATCAACCACAAATGCAAGATGAATATACAAGTGTTTGAATTAATTCTCCAGCAGGAAGACTCTGGACTGAGAATAATAAATGCTTTTTATCCACAAATTTCCTGGACTCCAAAATCTCAAGTTAGAGTCTCAATTGAAGTTAAATGGGTTTTCAAACGCACAAAGCCAACTCCAGTCGAAAACAGAGAGAGAGAGAGATTCACGTATTTCTTGGTTGACAGCACATCCATAGATTTGATGAAATCTACCAAATTCCACCATATCAGATGAGACAAGTCCCCTTGGTACTCACGATTGGTTAATTACTTTTGAAATTTTTGTCAACAAGATGTCGGGTATCCAATAAATTGACTTCCATTGTATCCATTTTAAAGACCAATTATAAAGCTGCTTTAATGTCTTTGCTCATGACATAAACCCGCTTGCAAGAAATTGCTAGTAAAAAATTAATATATCAAGAATTAATGCAATCGCTAAGGAATACAATTCATATCTTCAGATTCTTAATTATTACTTTCTAACAAATAAATTTAATAATAATATAACTAGAACTGAAACCGGGGTTAACGCAGTTAGCTTTTTGGAAAGAAAAAAAAAATTCTAAAGAAAGAACGATAATTAATGAAAGAAATCAATTAGAAAACTGCCACCCATATTGTTACATCTTTGGAGGATGATGATGAATCTACTTTCATTTTAATTTGTTTTAATTATTGAATACAGTTGATAATTGATAATTTATAATTATTATGATAGCTAATAATTAACGACGCGAATGATAATTGATTAGTAAAACTTTATTAAACAGTTATCATTGTTATGTAAAACCACTATATAAAATCATAATGAATAATAGTGTATATTAGATACTTTATTTTATTATTAAAATAAATATATAATTTTTATATAATTCATTTAATTTTAATTGAAATTTAAATTTGATATTTCATAATTTTGATAATGACTCTAACATCATTCAGATAATATTCATGAGCCATCTTTTAGCATTTGATATAATTAAATTAATTAATAAAATATTATGTTAACTCATATGATATAAAATCAGCATCATTAATTGTTAAGTATGTATTAAAAATTGAATCTGACACTATCAAATAAATTAGTTATGTGTGGGATTTATTACCTCAATATGTGAATTTTATAGAGAAGTAAATTTGGACAAGTTCATCACATTAGACACGACTTGAGGGTTTGCATCCAAATACTAGATTAATTTCAGGATTTATGAAAAACATTAGTTCAACTGTTTAAATATTTATTAATTATTTGATTATATCCAACGGTTGAAGTAAACATCCACTAATTAATTAATAGAAGTGAGTCTAACCAAATGCAAAGTGAAGAAGCTTATGTTTTCCTAATTCTTGTATAGTAGTTATATCAACCGTTTAACAAGCTCAAAGAAAATTAAGTTTTCTATCTTATGCAAAAGCTACTATTATTTTAGTACTTGCCAAAGAATTATGTAACACTGCCATTTGCCACGCAATACTAACTGGCCTCTATCTTTTGGAAATTTGTAGAGTAATGATACAACGTGTGATTCATTATAAATTTAAAATATAAATATATAGAATCCATATAACATTTAGTAGATGAATTTTATCATAACTTGGGTTTGCAGTGGCGGACTAAAGTAAATAACTAAAGAAACATGTTGGTGGTGGAGTGTTGAATGGGCAAAGCTGCTCTGAAGATGGAGTATATAAAGAATAGAGGTGCTTGGGTTCCGCAGAAGGAAGTGTGAAGAAAAGAACAATGGCCAAATTAAGCCTACTGTTTGAATTGTCATGCATTTTCTTGATCTTGTTTCCTTTATTCAGCCCTTGTCTTTGTTGTCCTCAATATCAGAAAGAAGCCCTCCTCCAGTTCAAGTTTTTATTGTTGGGAAACACTTCCTTGTCAAGTGTGAAGCATCCAATTTCCGAGTCATGGAACCTCAGTTCCGATTGCTGTCAGTGGGAACGAGTCACCTGTGATTCGAAACAGCATGTGACTATTCTTAACCTCTCCAGCCTCACTTCATCATTAAGCCAGAAATCTGTTGTGACATCTGATGTTTTAACCCCACTCTTTCATTTACAAACACTCACCTCTCTTCACATTTCTCTTAATGATATACATGGCCAAATTCCAGGGGTTGGGTTTGCCAATTTAACTGAACTTGTCGAACTGATTATGGTTGAAAATAGTTTTAATGGTTCCATTCCTCCTCAGTTGTTTTCTTTAAGGCATTTGGAGAAGCTTGATCTTGGTCATAATTTGATTGCGGGTACATTAGGCAGCAACTTGGGAAATCTTTCGAATCTGAGGGAGTTGCGCTTGAATGATAACTTGTTCCACGGACAGATTCCTAAGCAGATTGGTCGTCTGGGTGAGTTGTATTTATTGGATTTGGGATATAATTTTTTCTCCATGGGGATACCAACTGAGATTGGTAACATGTCGAGCTCTGCATATCTATACTTAAGCAGCAACAATTTATCAGGAGAGATCCCTTCTTCAATGCAAAAGTTGGAACACTTGAAAGAACTTTATTTGGAAAATAATGTCCTTTCTGGTAAAATCCCACCTTTTATGTTTCTTTTAAAAGACATATATTCTCTTGTTCTCTCAGGGAATGATTTCTCAGGACTGTTGCCGGATAATTTTACTGAAGGTTATGGTATTGGATTACTTGCACTGTCCGATAACAATCTGTCTGGTCCAATACCAAGCCCCCTGGCAAATGGGATTGAATACTTCTTGGACTTATCAGGCAACAAATTTTCAAGCTTTCCAAAATTTTATTTTGATTCATCATTGTATTATATTAATCTTGCCTCCAATAAAATCTCTGGTGAGCTTCCTATGATTTTTCCTGATATGACAGGAGTACTGATATTAAGCCAAAATGAGCTTTTTGGTTCCCTGCCTCGAGAACTTGCATACCTTGATCGGCTCCAGTACCTTGATCTCCATGACAACAACTTGACAGGTGAAATCCCAGCGTTTTTCTCCCAATTCTACAGTCTCCTAGTTTTAAATCTTAGGAATAATTCTTTCAACGGGTCCATTACAATTGATTTTTCGCCTTCTAGTCTACTAATTGTTGATCTCTCCAGCAACAAGCTCAGTGGAGATATCCCCTCTACTTTAGGAAATCTCCATCGAATGATTGATAATGCCTAGGATGTGTCTGATAGCATGGGCTATAATTATTTCAAAGGGCTCCCAGAACATTTACTGGACTCGCAAGTCTATTGGAAGAAGTTTAAGCAAAATTTATCTAGCAATAACCTTTGGATGTACACATTTTTGGACCTATCAAACAACCAATTATCAGGTGAAATTCCTTACAATTTAGGATCTTTGAAAAGTTTGAAGTCCCTAAACTTGTCCAGTAACAAAATCTCAGGCGGCATACCTGTGAGCTTTGGCAATTTGCAAAATTTAGAAATCCTTGACTTATCCCGAAATAATCTTTCAGGTGAAATTCCTAAAAATCTAGGAAAACTCTCTGAATTAACTGTATTGGACGTGAGCAACAATAAATTTCATGGTCACATTCCAAATGGTCCTCAAATGGATAGAATGAATGATCCAAACTCTTATGTCAACAACAGCGGATTGTGCGGAATGCAAATTCGAATTCCTTGTGGAAAGCTACCACCTGAACAAACGCCAATTGAGAGAAAGCAAGAGGAAAGTAAAAGTTGGAAGACATGGTTTTCATGGGAAATGGCAGTGATCGGATATTCTTCTGGATTTTTATCAACAATTTTGGTCTTATATGTCATCGGCTACTTCAATATTGCATCACCATGGAATCGAAGACGCAATTTCAGGCACAACAATCATTTTGGTTTTAGGCTCAATAATTGTTGCTCTTAAACATTTGCTATTTGGGAATTGCAATGAGAGTGCTGCATCTGTTTCCTCTTCAGGCAAGAAATCTTTTCCCCTTGTCTGAATTTCTGTTTGTAAGAACTTTCCTTTCCTCTTCCTTTTTCTTTCTCGTTTACTTTGTCGTCTCCTGTATGACATTATTATTATAATAATATCAAAGCGTTTCTCTTATTTATGGTGTATCAATTATTAAAAAAAAAATTAAAGAAAAGTTTCTTATTGCGTCCATTGCAATGCATGATCTCACTGCCACTTTCTATTCAAACTCGGAATAGGATATTAAATTCATTAAAAAATAAATAAAGAGGCAAGACTTATTTATTTACAAGAATTGCACACAAAGGAAATGAATTGTTAAAATAAGAACAATGGATTAAATATGGGCCAGGCCAGAGCACAAAAAAATATGTTGAAACATAATTGGGCTTGTTTGGGTAGGGTCAGATGTTAGGGGGAAAAAAACCCATCGCGCATCGACCCGACCCGACCTAATAGCAAAATTGGCAGAAATGAACCCTCCCAAAACCCTAGCAGTTGAACAAAACCCCAGGGTATCTCACCTCGCTTCGCTTACTCTGCTGCGACCAAGAAACCTCCTGCTCTTCTTTTCCATTCTAACTCTTGCCAATACAGTGAACTATGAGGCCGCCTAGAGGTGGCGGTTTTAGGGGGGGTAGAGACGGGGGACGCGGTGGTCGCGGCGGCGGTTCTCGTGGTCGCGGTTTTGGCGGTCGCGGTGGTGGTGGTGGGTTTCGTGACGAGGGACCTCCTTCTGAAGTCGTCGGTCTGTTCCTTTTTCTAACTTCTGTAACCTTTTCTCTATTAATGTTTTCCTCTTTTCATATGTAAGAAAATGGAAGCAAATTGCCCGCTTCAAAGAATTAAAATTAAAAAAAAAAGAAGCTAATTTTGTGAAATTTCTCTCTTCTTTTTATTGATCTTTTTTTCTTCATTTTTGTAGAAGTTTCCACTTTTCTTCATGCCTGTGAGGGTGATGCTGTGACAAAGCTCACCAATGAGAAAATACCATACTTCAATGCCCCAATCTTTCTACAAAACAAGACCCAGATAGGGAAAGTTGACGAAATCTTTGGTCCCATCAATGAATCTGTGAGCTTTTTACCTGTCTCTTGTTTGTGTCTTTTGCAGACATTTTTTTTTGTTTATCTATATTTCCTTGTCTATGATTGCAGTATTTTTCTATTAAAATGATGGAAGGCATTGTGGCAACTTCATATTCGCCTGGGGACAAATTCTACATTGATCCAAATAAGCTTTTACCTCTTGCAAGATTTCTTCCGCAACCAAAGTATGCTTCTTGTCCTTTATTTATCAGTGCTTTACTTTTTTCCTCTGGGGGGATCTGTGCATGGTATGCAAGCGTGTAATGAGTGGAATGGAGAGCTGAGTGGTTGCCTCTAAGGCATACTGAAATGACTTGAGAATAACTATGATGCTCTGCAAACGACAGTTGGCTTGGTGTTGTGTACTTGTGGTTGTATTGACGTTAAGTGCTTGATTAGTATCAGTGTTTCTAGCAAGTGTGCTTTTTATTATCCATTTTGTGATAGGTTGTAAACCTATTGCATCAATAAGTCGTCTAAGTATTAATTAGGACATAATTCTGCACATTTATGTTTTGATTGCATTCTTTTAAGATGACTTATTTTTCCCAAATCATGAGTTCATGGGGGACATTAGGGATGTAGGATATGTAGGTCAGTGAAAGATGATGGTTCATTCTACAATCTCTATGTTGCTGTATCATTTTTTGTTTAGGATGACCACTGGAGCTTCTGTGTCTTTTTTTTTTTTTTTGTCCTGTAGTTACTGACTGACACAGTTTAAGTACCCTATTGCTGATTAAAGTGGGCTTATTGAGTTCGGTGAACTTCAGTTCCCAACTTTTTTCTGATTAGTATATTAATTCAATTCTAGAAATTGTGTACTCTCTTACTGTCTGTCTCCTGCATGCCAGCCAGTTAATCTTATGAGTTCTATTAATTGTGAACTTTTGTACAGCAGTCGGAACACTCAATATCTTAGAATCTGGTGTTATTGGTCTAGATATTTTGGACCTTGTTCCTGTTGTTTAAAATTTAAATCAAATCATAATGGTCTATGGTATTGTTTCAGGGGACAGGCACAAGCTGCTGCAAGAGGTGGTCGTGGAGGCAGCAGAGGTGGCGGTAGAGGTGGTGGCCGAGGAGGTGGTGGCTTTCGTGGAAGGGGGGGTCCAAGAGGCGGTAGAGGTGGACCTCCTAGAGGAGGTGCCCGTGGTGGTGGCTTTAGGGGCCGAGGGAGGTCATAGAAGAATTTTGTGTAATATTATTGTGCTTTTATCCATGAAAGGTTTTGTTTTATGGTGCAATGGACAAACAACAATCAATGTTTGGATAATAATTTGAACTTTGTTGTTGAAGAAGTGAATTTTTGTTACACATCTATTGGTGTTTTTCTAACCTCTAGATCTTCTATTATCAATTGTTCCAGAGTTCTATGAATATTTGCTTACCATCAAATGGATTTTTTCGGAAATTGAGTGTTAAAGTGTTGATAGAATAGAAACATTTTAGTGCTTCTGTGTTGTCTGTTACTTAGCAAACCCTTCAAATCTTATACACCTAGACTCTATATTTGGTGAATCTTATTGCTTTGTTTGGTCTTTCTTCTTGAAATGAGTTTTCAAGTAATCGCCTCTGGATAGAATAGGCAATTGATGATTAGCATTCAGCAGCCACCAGGCCTTAGGCTCTGTGGAAGAATGGTACGATTTTGTCTTCTGTGGTTGGTGGGGTGGATGTTGGTTCTGTGACGGGAACTCGGACAAAGTAGCAAGCCTTTTTCTGATCTTGGAAACCTAGGGTCGTAAGGTGCTGCTAAATTTTAAACAGATGCACAGGTTTAAAGGATTACTGAGTGCTATTCTTATGCAATATCAAATGAATTTTGAAAATTTTCTTTTAAAAAAAAAAAAATTCAGCCTCGTTGTTCTTGCAAAAATGTGCTGCTAAATTTAAAACAGATGCATAGATTTAGGGCCTGTTTGATATTATTATTTGTTGAGAAAATTATTTTTTTAAATATGTTAGTTAGAGAGTGTTAAAAAATAATTATAAATTAAATTTAATCAGTTTTAGTCATAAAAACACAAATAATAAAATAATTTTTTCTAAATTATTTTTTTTTTCTAAATTATTTTTTTAATGGTATCTATATTGGTGTTTTTATTCAAGAAAGTAATTTCAAGCTCTTAAACTTAATATTAAACAGGGCTTTAAAGGATTATTGATTGCTATTCTTATGCAATATCAAATGTATTTTGAAATTTTTCTTTAAAATAAAAAAAAAAATTCAGTGTCATCGTTCTTGTAAAGATGTAAGAAGAGTAGACTTGAGAACAACCTCCATAACCTTGCTAAACTCAAACTTCTTATAGTTATTTGTCGTTCCTCCTTTCACGTCTAAAGTCTGTGTATTCTGTTCCGTGCACAAATGAAATTTTCTTAGAATTTATTTATTAGCCGAAAATACAGAAGATTCATTATGACCAAAGCAAGGTAATGCATCTAAACCATTGAATTTCAGGCACTCCTCTCTATTCTTTGAACGATAATTCACAGGCAATAGGAACCGCCTAATAAGCAAGAACTCAGGTGGAAATAAAAAGCAATACATATAGCAAAACCTTGGTGAAAGTTTCCCGTGCAGGCAAGCATGAGGAATACAAAATTACTTGACAAGAATTAGGAGCTGGATTAAAGCCTCCATCTTTATTCAGAGTAGCAGCATTCTCAGGCTTCCCAACCTCTAAGAACAGTAGCTCGAGCAACTCGATTAACTCCTAAAGTAAAGGCTCCCATACGGAGATCGCAATTGTGGGCCTTGCACATCTCCTTCACATCTTTGAATCCTTTGGTCATGTAAGTCTTGAGCTCAGTATTCACTTTCTCCTCATCCCACAGGAATCCTTGGATGTTCTGCAAGGCACAGACAGTGAAATATTGGCAAGGTAATAACGGGGGATAAGCTTCAGATAAAAATAGCTAACATAGAAAAGGTATGTGTGATACCTGCACCCACTCAAAGTAACTAACAGTAACTCCTCCTGAGTTTGCATATATGTCTGGCAGAATAACAACTCCTTTTTTTGATAAAATCTGTAAAACGAGGATAATAGTTATGGTTGTGAAGGATTTGGTGTATGTGACTGTAATATGAAACCCAAAGCAGCAACCACCAACCTCATCGGCCTCTGGATCGGTTGGATGGTTAGCAGCTTCAATAATGAATTTGGCTTTTATTTCATTGGCATTTTCTCTTTAAACAAGCCAGAAGAAATTGTTAGTCCCTTGACAGTAAAATTCATGACAATTAAAAGCTTATGGCATAAGACATAAACCTGTTGATGACTCCCCCAAGGGCTGCTGGAATGAGAATATCACAATCCTCAACTAATATTGATTTAGGATCTATGGGATCCCCACCATGAAATCCTTTCACACCCTTGTGTTCCTTGGCATGTTTGAGCAGGCTTGGAATATGAATACCATTTTTGTTCTTTATAGCCCCAGTGATATCACTTACAGCAACAATTTTCCCACCTTGTTCACTGATCAATTGGGCAGCCCAGGAGCCCACATTGCCAAAACCCTGAAATGAAACACATTGTCATCTTAAGGGAACTTTGCTTTAGCCTTCAAGGCTTAACCTGCCGCCAAATTCATATTTGTGCATCTTCCTACAGTGGATTGACCAACCAAGCTGATAGTCTAGAAAGTGAACCTGTATGACAAACCGTTGTCCAGATATGGACTTCCCATACTCATTAAGCAAGGCTTCTGTGGCAAAGAGGACTCCTCTTCCGGTGGCAGCATCTCTGCCTAGAGACCCTCCGAGATCCTAATTTAACAAATGAATAAAAGGGCTATCAGTTTATAGAATTAGAAAGCAACGAGTTACAAATGGCAATATCTTGGTTTAAACTCGGTATCCATCCCAAACCCCGATTATAATTATCGAATGGTAATTAATTTTATATATTTTAATTAATACTTTATATAAAAAAAAATTATTATTAATAATTTATATTTCAAAAAAATAATAATTTTATTAAAAAATTTTAAAATATAATATTCAAAAAATTTATAAATATTATTATAAAAATATAATATCATATTTAATTATTTATTTGTGCTTTCGGAATCGAATACCTAAAGCATAAAACTAAGGCATAAAACCTGACCCCAACATGAGTAATATTCTTGAAACTTAAATTTGTCCCAAACTGGGTTCTAATGTGATTAAGTGGGATCGGATATCCGAAAATAACCGACCTGCTGCCATCCCTTTACAGGAAATGAAGATTGCATGATAGTATAGAGCAGGGTATGCCATATATATCTACTTACAATAGGTTTTCCAGTCACAACTGCAGGTGAATAACCATGGAATTTCGAGTATTCGTCTAGTATCCATGCCATTGTCTGTTCAATCAAACAGTAATCATAGATTAGTACAAGAACCAGCATATTTCTGCAGTCTTATTAAAGCAAACCGTAGACATTACTACCATTCATATCTTTCTTGCTAGTAATCAATAAAATATCTGGATCAAGAGGTGTTTAGGTGCTCTCTACCTGAGGCCCAGTTCCCATATCTGGAGCTGGAACATCAGTGTGAATTCCTATCAGATCATGAATCTTTTGTGTAAAAACTCTGGTGAGTCGCTCTAGTTCAGATACGCTTAAATCCCCTGGATTGCATCCTATCCCCCCTTTAGCGCCTCCATAAGGGATATTTGCTACTGCTGTCTTCCATGTCATGAGTTGTGCTAATGCATTCACCTCATCTGGATCAACCTATAATCACCCATATACTCATCAGAACTGAAAACTCAAATCATATAAATACAGATCTATAAAATGAGGTCAGATCAGAAAAGGGTTCCCAATTCTACCAACCTCTTGGTGATATCTAATTCCCCCCTTCATTGGGCCTCTAGCATTGTCATGCTGGACTCTGAACCCAACAAAAGAAGCCAAAGTCCCATCATCTTTGGGTATGGTGCATTCAACCTGCAAAATTTTTGTTCAAGAATCCATTATAGCAGCAAATTAATGAATCAAATTAATACCCAACTCAGTAAAGAAACTTTCTATGATCACCTTGATTTCTCTGAATGGAATAAGCAAACTCTTCTCAAGCTTAGAGTCAAGGCCCAGCAGCCTAACTGCCAGTTTAAAGTTTCTGTTGGTAGCCACTAGTGCATTCATGGTTGCTTCTGTTTCAAGAAGAACAAAAGAGATCTCTTATTTATAGATAAAGATGGCGAAAGTAAATAATTTAAGTCATATTTCCCATGACTCTCAAAGTCGACATGAACCATTAAAATAAAACAAGTAGCACATTGGTACAGTAGGACACTTGGAGAAATTAAATAATTAATTTTTTTTTTATCGAAAGAAATTAAATAATTATTTACCATCAATACTGTCATTAATTTGCATCATGCTATGCATTAAGAAGTAAATGCAGATTTTAGATTAAAAAAGAAAAAAAATTCAGAAGAGGCCGTGGAGGTCATTTTCTAACTTATCTTGAAAGGGAGCATTTTAAATGTGTCGGTGGACTAGTTCTTGAATTTGCTAGTTGCTACTAATTTTTTTTCTAAGGTGAATTATTATTTTTCCCTTGAAAAAAAATCATAATAATTAGGTATGGCAAATAATTGGGGTTTTGCCAATAAATGATCCAACCCAATTTCAATAAGATAGATTTGAATAATATATAATCGAGTTCGAATTTAAAAATAATATCGTAACAGGTCTAAATTAAATTCAAATTTTACATATTGGGTATCCGTCTTAATCCATTTATATAAATACTTAATTAAATATAAAATATATATTTTTATAATAATATTTATAAATTTTTATTTATTTTATTTTATATAAAGTGAAATTTAAATATTTCATAAAATTGTTAAATTTTTAAAATATTAATTATTAATAAAATAATTTTTATGTCGGTTATTAATTAAAATATATAAAATTAAATAAATTTAAATTTTTTTCTCGGGTTTGAATTTTGAGTATATTAATTAAATTTAGATAAATTAATTTTTATACCCTACCTGTTGCTATATGTTTTATGTTGTTTCAAAATGAAACTAATTGATGATATTTAATTTAATTAATTATTTAATCACTTCATCATTTTTTTTTATTGGTCAATTGTTAAAAAAGCAATCAAAACATAAAAATGCATGTGAAATTTTAGAAATGCCCTTCATTAAAAATATTTATTTATTTTTTTTAGAAAATTATGAGAAAAAAAAAACATTGTTTGACAACTGTTTCTTCAAAGAATGTTTTTCTTTGAACATGCATAGTTTGAAATTTTACATGCATCTTAAGACCGTTGTTGTTCTGTTTTTTAGCTAATTATTAGATAGTTCAGGAGTACTAAAAAATAATACTCATTCTCTCATAGAAAATTGAGTTCTCTTTATAATATAAAAAATAGGTCCTACATGATTATGAGAGATGGTACATATACACCGAGTGTACTTAATAATTTCTCTTTTTTTAACGATTGAATAATAATTAAAAAAATACATTAAAGGAGTAAATGATTTTTTTTTTTTTGTCAGAGCTAAAACACACGTGTACACGGTTAGGGATAAAAATGGATTATTATTAAAATTATGACAATTTTAATAGAATGAGAATTAAAACTAACGCCAATCGGGTGATTACTGTATTTTTAACCACTAAACTTAGGCTAGACATTCACAATAATTATTTGATTTAACTCGTTTTTTTATATAAAAATAAATTAATAATAATTAAGAAAAGAAAGAGAAAAATCAATAAATAAAACATGGATTAAATTGGGTAAAAACATAAGCCTAAAAAATGAGACTAATTGCCTAGTTTTGAATCATTAAATATACTATTAATCATTTTTTACGTTTTTAAACAATTGAAATCTGATGTGTTTCACTGACTATTAGCATAAAAAAAATAATCAAAGGAAGAAATATGAGTTAAAAAAGGAAATGATTTTATATACTTGCAGCCCTCCATCATCTTGCAGCCCTCCATCATGAAACATGTTTTTTTATACGAAAAATATATATATTTATATATTTTTAAATGATTTAATCATCGAAATCAATGGTACCAAATTGGTCCGTTGAAGGTGGATTTAATAGTCAAAAATCAATGTGATTCGTATTGTGGGGTGGACAAATTCTTTTAAATTTGGAGAAGTAAATTAGAGTCAATAGGTTTTAAGTTAAATAAAACGAAAATAGAATACATATAATGCAAGTTCAATAACAGTCTAACTGGTGATAGAAAATGAGTTAATTTGGATGGAGTCACTTTAAATATCTCGGCTCAGTCTTTCAAGTAGACGGGGGATGTGAGGAAAATATTAGTCATAGGATTAAAGCCGGATGGTTGAAGTGGAAATATGCCACGGGAGTTTTATGTGATCATTCTCAATAAGTTCAAAGGAAAATTTTACCGTACAGTCGTACGACCGGCTATGTTATATGGTAATGAGTGTTGGGCACTGAAAGAGTCGTATGCGTCTAAGATAAGAGTTGTAGAGATGAGAATATTAAAGTGGATGAGTGGCCATACCAGACTAGATAAAGTCCGTAACGAGAATATTAGAGAAAAGGTAGGAGTGGTGCCAATTGAGGATAAGTTGAGAGAAAGGAGATTGAGGTGGTTTGGTCATGTGAAGTTTAGACATATGGAGGCTCCAGTTAGACAAGTAGAGCACATTAGGTTAGAGAATATAAAGAAAAAAAAGGGATAGACTTAAATTGACTTGGAGTAAAGTAGCACAACATGACCTTGAAGCATTATACATTTCTGAGAATTTAACCCAAAATCGTTTAGAGTGAAGAAAGTGAATTCATATAGCCGACTATAAATTTTTAGGATAAAAGTTTAGTTGAGTTGAATATAGATGAGAGCACTATGAAAAAGTAATTATTTTTATTTATATGATTTTAATTAAAATTGAAATAAGAAATCTTACACCTTTAAATTATTAAATAATATTATGAATTTTCAAACATATGGCTTATAAGAAAAATATATATTTATATAAGTATAAAAAAAATTAAAATTTAATGTTAGTGTTTGGAACAATTGCAGGCAGCGGATTCTTTTTTCTGGGCTTTGGCTAATTAGTAGTAACCTAAATTGGGGCTTGCTAGGTTATAGGGTTCGAATGGGCTGGATGTGGGCTAGTTTGTGCACTTATATATATATATATATATATATATATATATATATATATATATATATATATATATATATATATCGTCAAAAAAAAAGTTTGAAATTGTGTTTTTTTAATTATTATTTAGGGTCTATTTGACCTTATTGTTAAAATTGTTACTAAAAAAATTACTTTTTTAGATATACTATTTAGAGAGTATTAAAAAATAATTTAAAATTAAATTTAATAAATTTTAGTTATAATAATATTAAAATAATAAAATAAGTTTTTTTCAAATTTATACTTTTATTCAGAAAAATAATTTCAAATGCAATACTAAACAGACACTTAATTTTTTTATTTTAACAAATGTCTTCCTTACTTTTTAATTTTTTTTATTTACTTTAAATCAAAATTTCAGCGATTAAAGCTATGTTTATTAATAACTTTTAAAGTAATATTTAGTATTTTAATCATAATAAAAATATTATCTTTTTTATTTATATTATTTGATAATATAATATTTATATTAATATTTAAAAAATAAGGGAGTGGTTTAACTATAGTAAAAAGAAAAAAACTATATTACTATTTTTATATTTAACATATAATTTAACAATTATTTTTATTGAATATTTCTATTTTAAATCACTATATAAACTACTAATAGCTAATATCTAATCACTAACAATTATTAAAACAGTTAATGATTATTAAAATAATTAATGTTATCAAATAGACACTAAACCAATTACCTATAATTATTAATTTAATATTAAATTAAGATACTAGAATAATTAAGGACTACTAAAATAATTAATGTTATAAAACAGGTACTGAACCAATTACCTATAATTATTAATTTAATATTAAATTAAGTCAAAGGAACAAGAAGCCAAAAAAATCTAGTCCCAACAAAGTCTAATGGTCCATTTGATATTAGTGTTAGAATTGATGCTAAAAATGTATATATATTATTTTAATTAGACATTATTAAAACTTAATTTTAGCTTAAATTAAACATATTTTAATTATAAAAATTTTAAAATTATTTTTTGAAATTATTTTTATTAATAATATATTTTTTTCACAAAATCAAAATTTCAAATAAATTTAAAACTTTCTTACACAAATTTAACCTAATTTAATTTAATTACTGAAAATATATTAATTGCCTGACAGATACACCCCTCAATCCCTTACTAAAAAACTTTCACTAAAGCCAAGCTTTGCCTCCGACTCCACTCCTTCCGGTTACCTCACCATCCCAAAGCAAACCAAAGTACCGACAAACCAAATCAAATGCAACCCACTAAAACAAAAGATGCCATAAATGTTTTTAGGATCACTAAAACAAGAAGAAATGCATAAGATTATATAGAGTGATATGAGAGAGACAATATAGGAAATCTTACCACAAGATTGTGAAGAAGAACTTGTCCAATTCCACTCTAAATCAGCAACTATGATCGAACTCGAGCACCGAATCTACAAATAAATAGGGCAAAACATGAAAAGAGAATCAAATTCCTTGAGAATCCAAGGAAAAAAAAAACTCTAAATCTTTGGCAAATGAACCAAATCCAAATTGGTTTGAAATATATATAAAGATCACAGTGGGAGAGGGAGTAGTTGGAGCAATTGGTGTCTCCAACATGGGTTTTCATTAGAGGGAGAGAACTCGATGCCCTCCTCCTCCTATCTATATGTGCAACTACTTTTTCATCACCTTGTACCTGAAGGCATCAAACTCATTCTCCATTAGTTTTGTCATGCTATGAGAGAATGTTCTTTAGACAAAAAAGAAGGAAAGAGAAAAGAGAGAATAATCATACGTGGAATTCAAATTCGTCAAGTCTGGCAAATGTTACTGCATGAACGTGAATCCTACGCGAAACCCATATATGTTTCCTGTTGCCATTATTGTTGGAAATTGAACATTTTTTTCCATGGCCAAGTTCGGTTTTATAGACAGAGACACAGAGTTTAGTCTTGAATTGAATATTTCTTTTAGCTGTCTCATCATGAGTGATGATATAAATAATGGAGGAGTGAGAGATGTTTGTGTGTGTAATGGGAAGAGTAGTGTCCATTATGTGTGATTTAAATAATAGCTTTTTCTTGAATTGTCAGCTCAAAAAGATTAGAGGAAGTAAAAATGATTTTGATGATCACGACAAAATAACGATCAAAGTTACTTTCCTGTTGAAATTAATTGATCAAGAAATCATTTTCTCTTGGGACACGTCTAGTTTTTTTTTTTGTTAAATTTTATTACTTTTGTTGTTATAACATAGGCAACTAGGGAGGCAAGAGCCTTTGATGTTGTAATTTGCTCATTAGCTTGAAGAAGCAAAGAGGCTACACCCTGCCCTTGTGGAAAAAGATAAGAGTTTTTTTTTTTTTTTAAATAAGAGAATACATGCACACAAAATTTAGTGATAAAAATGAATCACTATCAAAATCATGGCTATTTTGATAGAATTTTTATTTTTATATAAACCCCACACATGCACACTGTACAGATAATGTGAAACGTCAAAGCGTCAACCCACAAAGCCCAGGCAGACGCAACACACACACCGCACTTACTTAAACTGTTTGTCTTTTTTTCTCTTAAATGAGAGAACACATGCATATAAAATTTAACAATGAAAATAGACCATTATCAAAATTATTTTTGTCCTCGTATAAACCCCACACACTTATACTCCACAGCTAAAGGTTGATTATAATGAAAAGCTCCTAACATGTACCTGAATTTAGGGGGTGCATAAGATTCCCTAACAATGAGTTGTAATTTCTTATTCCAAGGAATTGGATTCTATTTCTCCCTTGCAATTTTGGGTTAAAAAAGTAATAAATGAAAATTACGCGAATTTGATGTCAAACAGAATTAAATTGTAAAAAAAATTATTTATAAATTAATTTAGTAAGAAATTCAACATTATTTTATAAGAAGTTGTATCAAATTGGCTTTGGATTTAATGAGAAAGCAGCATTTAATTAGTGGATTGAAAAGAAGCTTCATATTTAAAAATGAATGAATCTTACAAATTAGAAAAGCAGCTAGGGCCCTTTGGGTTTATTTATTTATTTATTTTCTGTTGAAGGGTATCCGGTGCCAAGTTTTCTCTATGATGACCTCATATTTGTGACATGTTTTTCCTTTCCTTTAATTGTCTTTTTGAGATCATCACTACTTTGGAAAATTGTGCTAAACAGTGTAAATTACTTTTAATAAATTATAAATTATAATTTTCATATAAACAAAGTGTATTAAATAAATTTTAGTGGGTGCATAATTACACTTACTAAAAAAATATTTAATAAATTATAAATTATAATTTTTATATAAATAAGGTGTGCTAAATGAAACAATTGTTTTTTAAAAGATTAAAAATTATCAAAAATTTAAATCCTTAATTAATGCAAGTAGCATATCATCATCACCACTCAAAGAAAAATAATTTAAGCATGAAACAGTAATCAATTCTCGTATGCCTTAATTATAGATTCAGAACTGATACGGGTCCTCGAAACATATGATCATATGGGACCATAATATATTTTAAGATTGGTCCACTACCAGCGCAGGAGCTATGACTATAAGCAGCATGCAGTGGTGATTCTCCTCATTCTACCATTTTAAAGGAAATTCATCACATTTACACATGAAGGCATCAAGGGTGAGTTTGGCCATGGATTTCGATTGTTTAATTCATTTGGAGGGATAAAGAGAAATTGTGTGGTCTATCTTTGTGAAAAATTAGGGGGAAAATATAAGAAAAGAAAAATTGAAGTATTTAATTTGGGTTTCGTTTGTTTTATAAAAAATAATTTATATATATAAAAAAAATATTTTTCATGAAAATTATTTTTTAAGAAAATATTTTTTGTTATTTTTGTTGTAATATTAAATTATTGATATATATTTATGTTATATATATAAATATTTTTTACATTTTAATAAAGCTATTAAAGTTAAAAAAAATGATTTTTTTTTAAAAGAGAAAGTTATTTTTTGTAAAATGACTTAAATTTTTATTTGATTAGTAAAATATTTTTTTATTAACTATTTTTTTTAGTAATCCAAACACTAAAAAAATACAAAAGAAAATATTTTCTAAAAACAAACAGATTCATCATTATTTTTTTTTTTTAAATTGTCACTGTCTTGTAATGATTCTAAATTAAAATTTAGGAATCCCAACCCCAAAATCTCTTGGCCAAATCTTGATGTTGGAATGGTTATTGCTCCATTTAGAGTGAATCCCATGACTTCACCACTTCCCTTTGTTGAGGATATGCATTTGGGAAAGATCATGAGCGTAGCTGCATAATATGATCACCAAATCAGATATCATTTGGCAATTAATATGGATGATGTTTTAATTTCATCACTTGCATCTTCCCTTATGGACAATAGGGCTCTTACATAATATCCATTAACTAGAATTATTAAAGATGAAATATATATATATATATATATATATATATATATATATAATATCAAATTACTTACATATATTATTTTGTTGGTCATTTTCGACAAATTATCCATAAATTAAGGTGAAAATTTTTTTTTTTAAAAAAAAAGAAAAATTACTAACGATGTTACTGATGAAATAGCTATGAAATCATTGTCGATGAACATTTTTCACCGCTAAATATGGTGGCAAATGAAGGCATTAATAATTATAACGAAATTAATGATGATGGTTGATGCTATGACCATTAAAACAATACTCGAAAGCGAGTAATAGATAATTGAGTAACAGGTATTTAAACTCAAAACCCAATCTAAGTAGCTGATACTTGAATAGAATGCTCGAATACTCACGTAAAAAGTTACTTGTCCAAGCATATCCCGAGATAATCATCGTAGTCAGAATTAGACAAGTAAACTCCTAATTTCATTCAATTGCGAATTCCTAATTCTAGCAGGAATCTCCACCAAAACCTCCTACATAAAGGCAATTAGATATATATACTATTCAATCTAATTAATCCTATTAATTCATATGGTAATTAGTTAACCCATTTAGTGTTCTCTCTTATCTTGCAAATTTAATATTTAAATTTATTATTTTACATCGATATATTAATTTCGTCATTATTGACATACGTTAGTGTGCATTCTTTTTTTCTTTTTAATTTAAGAGATTGTCATGTTGAGAATTCTCTCCTTCAATGAGAAGTATTCATCATATAAGTATGAACTCTAAAAAGCTCCCTCAATGTCTTCTTTTTATTGTTGGAAAAATGATATGATTAAGCCAATGGAGATTAAGAGTCAAAAAAGGATGGATTCCACTAGGCCAACTATTGCCTTCAAAGTGTTTCAAGGAGATAAAAGAAGAGAAGATAGAAAGTGAACACCCACTAACCCCTACAAGTCTATCCACTTGAACATCTTTACATGTGTAATGCATCTAATGTCTCCATATTTTTGTTACCAAGATTAAGCTCCAATGATATAACCCAACAAATCCATAACTTAGAATAAGTTGCTCTTAATATTTTATAGAAATGTGTTGAATTTATTTTATAAATCATTCTAATTAACAAATGTAAGTCATAACACAGATTAAAATTCATAAGTTATTAATTTGTTTAAAACAAATAAACTATATAATAATATTCATATGATTTATATGCTTAATATTTTGTATTTTTAATTAAATTTAAATTAATTAATTTAAAAAAAATGATATGATTTAGACTTTTAGTTCTCATCACTTGGGTTCAGGAACAACATTTATTATTCCCTTGCTGTTGCATTCTTGAAAGTGTGTTGGACAAACTCTACACAAAATCAAGTTGATAAATGGAATAAAGTGAAAGATCCACTGCTGCAAAAATAAGTTTTTTTTTTTTTTTTTCTCTTTCTTTCTCACTAAATATGAAAATATTATAGGCTATCGCTCAACTTTACAAATACTTTTATAAAAATTATTAAATTTCAATTTATTTCATAAAATTTATTAAACTTTAATTTGATTTTATAAAAATTACTGTGATAGAAAATTAAAGGTTTTTATATTAATTTGTTGACCTATCAATTATTTAATAAATAAAATTAAAGTTTAATAAAATTTATAAAAAAATTAAAATTTAATGACTTTTATAAAAATATTCATAAAATTAAAAAAATATATGATAGCAATTAAAACCCAAAATAATACTAAAATTAATTGCAAAAGCCATGAAAAGCACATAAGAAAAGAAGCATATTATTATTAGAAACAACAAGGAATATATAATATAATAGGGCAACATGGTTTATACAAGAGAAACAAAACACAGGAGTGCTACCGGAGAGATTCTTGATGGAAATCCATAGCAGAATCTACATGTCTACATTACCTCCATTATAGATTATGCAAATATAGATTCCCTTCTCATTTGGAGAATCACTTAACCAATTAGAATAATCTAGTTTACCACTAGAGTTATCTTAAAATTAAGGATTATTAGTAAAATAAATTTAAATATTTACGTTGATTATTAATTATATTTAAAATTTTTAATTTTAAATAATTTACTATAATTTTTAAATTAAAAAATTTTTATTCATAACCCATAATCTAATTTAGAGGATTTTAATTTTTACTATATAAAATACCAAGTAACTCAGATAAATCACTATTTTTAATTTTTTTTTATTTGATTCATCTCTCTCGCCTTCGTTCTCTCTCCTTATATGAATTTATTTGACTAATAATTCTAAAATTAAATAATGAGAGAGCCATAGGGTTTAAATCTTACCCTCATCATAAAGTAGTGTTTTAGAGATTTATTTGCTAAATAGATCCACAATTCATTTCTGATAGAATTCTTTACTAATATTGACTCACTAATAATGCAGGCTCCTTTATGGAACCAATTCTATGAACTGCACACTGTTAAAAAAAAAGCACTTAAAAAGATTCCATTTCACTAAAGGCTCAAGCACTAACAATTTTTGCTTTTGAGGTTTACCCAAATTAGCTTATATAGGCTTTTCAATTATAATAATTGGAAAATCAGACATATTCAAGTTTTTTTTATTGAGGCCTGCATCAGGTTTGATTTGTTTATGACTTGAAGCTTCAGAATTTAGGTGGTTGGCCAGAATTTAGAGACGTCCTTAATGGTCCAGATCAAGAACTTGAAGACAAAAACATGGTTCTTTGATAGATATTTTGAGACGTCCTTAATGGTCCAGATCAAGAACCTGAAGACAAAAACTTTAGTTGACGAGTAGCAAAATGTTTTGACATGCACATGGTTCTTTGATGGATATTTTGATATTCAAAACAGAGGCCCAATAATTGAATTTGGTCTCTGAAAAAGGCTGAAAATTATGGATCATTCTCTTGGAGTTCTCATAAAAGAAGCCCATAAATTGGACAGGCTTTCCCAGACTTGAGAAATTCCTAATAGGCTACAGCTTTGTTAACAACAAGTGGCCCAAGGTGTCATTGTACAGCAATTATCCCTTTGTTCACTGTGTAGTATCTTCAGTCTAACAATTTGCTTGAAAACTCTCTCCTCTTTCTATTTCTTTCCTATTGAAAAGAATTTCTAACTACTAATGCCGACTAAGCTTCAGTAATCTACTGGGAAGACCAACAATAGTTAAAAATCCTAAATGCTTTGAAGTAAAGGCGTCCGGTTTTCTATTTAGGAATTAAAACTAAATTTACTATTACTTACAATTCTGATTTAATTTTTTTTTTAATGTTTCTATATATATATTACAATTCTCATACAAATAATAATCAAAATGAAAATCTAACCTATTAACAAAATAGGAAAATCAACCTCTTAATTTAATAGAACTGAGAGATAATATAATTTTGCAATAATTATTATAGTTAACAGAAAAATCAACATCTTAATTTAATAGAACCATAAGATCATTTAAAGAATAATTTATTTTAAAAATATGAAAGGATACCCACTAACAGACAGTGATGTAATTTCCAGTTTGCTCATTTCTCCCATGTAACAGGTAGCAGGAAGACAATCCTGCCAAAATTGTTAATGAATTCCCTCAATTTTCTAAGAATCCTTCCAAGTAAAGATACATCGAAAAATAAATAAATAAGAGAGAGAGAGAGAGTTAAGGTGATAAACAATTTGATAAAAGCAAGGCTAAATAATGAATAATTTCTTTCATAACAATTTGTATCATAAATTTATAGGGAAACAAACAATGTATTGAACTCCTTTTTACTTTCTGGAGATTGATCTTTCCCATGGCACTATTGCTGATACAACAACAGAAAGATCCTAAAAAAAATAAAAAAATAAAAAAAAAATGCGTGGTTTTGAATACACAATTTACAAAAGCAAAGCAATGTCAAGAATCAACGCTCTCGTGGTCGTGCTCATCCACCACTCTTCCGTTTTGTCGTTTCCTACATTCACAGTAAAAAACAGTAGTAACGGCGAAACCCCAAATAATCACCAACCCATATAGACCAACCAGCCCCGCCCTCTCCCACCCCTTCGCCACCGTCCATTTCGATTCATCTGCCGAATCTTCAATGTCCATAATCAAACCCTCCATTCTCCGCCCAATTCCCCCCGTCATCACCGTCAATAACCCAGACAAAACCCATCCACAAATCCTCCTCCCTTCCATCAAACGCGACCCAATCCGAATCGCATCCAACCCAAATCTTGCCTCCAAAATCGAAACCACCAGACCCAATCCTAAAACAGCTATTAGGTATAATTCTACACCCAATCCAATAAGCCATATTACAAATCTCAGACCGGGACTATAGCTCCCAATCATAGCCGCCAACGAGTAGGGTATACTAGTGTACAATAATAGAATAGCGTAGATGCAGATTGAAGTAACCAACGGCCTTGTCCACGTGGACCTGATGGCTGCAAAAATAATTTTAAGATTTGTGGGTCGTCTGTTGTAAGTGGATTCGGTGGAGACGACGACTGTAATGGCAGCGATGAGAGAGAGAAAGTAAATGGGTAATAGATAGAGGAGTTTAATGTGGAGGAGAGAGAGAGCAACCTCGCGTGACTCTTTCCAGACCTGGCGAGCTTCGAAGCGAGTAGGGGCACGGGAGGCGAGTAATTCGAGGTGGAAAATCTGTGACTTGATCGGGTAAGAGGAGAGAGAGAGTAAGAAGTTGAGGAAAGAGAGAGGAAGAGCGAGAAGGGCAAAAATGAAAGAGAAAATGCGTTTGTTTCTCGGGAAAATCTTGAAGGATTGTGAGAGGGTTTTGAGACAAAAAGAATAAGGGGAAGGTTTTGGATCGAGCGAAATGGAAATAGCGGAGACCCGTTCAGACATTTTTCTTTCAGAGGGAGAGTGTCGGACGCTCCAAGTTTCTTTCGACGTCGCCATTAGGATTGGGGGCGCGATAGAATTTCCAATTTACGCAAATGCCCCAACTGTGCTGATTTGACTTAGGCGGGGCCGGCAAAAGCGAAATTATATATAAAAGGCAAATATATAGATGAGTCCTTCAAATATAGTTTATAATTAAATTTGAGCTCCTAACATTCCTTTTGGGTTCAATTAGACCACTAAATTTCTATTTTATTCAACTTGTCATTTTCTTAACTATTTATAATATTTTTTATAATAAAAAAAATTAACTTGAAAATAGAAATTAAGAATAAAAAAAAAAAATTCAACAACTAGAGAAACATCGAAATTCAAATTATTCTTAACTTCCATTTTGAAAATTAATTTTTTTCATTATTATTAGAAAATTATTTTTTTATTTTTGTGGATATATCCTAAATTGAGCCAAAACAGGAATTCAATAGTTTAATTGGACTTAAAAAAAAAATTTCAAAGGCTTAATTGAGCCTGTTGAAGAGTTTATTAGTACATTTTTCTTAAAAGAGAAAATTATTTATAAGATACCATAATTATATTGAATCCCAATATTTAACTTAAAATTTTACAATTGTCCCAAAATTATTGGATTTAACACATAACCACACTAACTTCTACATGATAAATTAACATTTGCATGCAATTTCAATATATAGTTTTACGCAATTAGATATAATAAGACAAATGCTACCATGAAATAACTCAAAATTAAGTTTTTGATCAAACAAGTCTTGTACTTTTTAATAAGATCAAGTAAGTCCATCTATAATGAAATATTATTTTTTTTAATAATAAAATATATTAATTTTAATTTAAATAAAATTGTAGAAAAGAAAATAAAAAAACATTGTGAAAAAATTGTTTAATATTAAAATTATTACTTTTAATATTTTATTATTTAAAAAATTAAAATAAATAATATTTTATTACTAAAAATAATATTTTATTAGATGTGAAATTATTTAACCTAAATTAAAAAGTGCAAAAATATATGTATTTCAAAATTTAATTTTGAGCTTATTTAATTTTTTTCAAATTCAATCTTTTAATTGAAAAAAAAAAATAGTAAGGGACAGGGACTAAAGGGGCAATGGCTCTGAGTAGGGGTGTGCAAACGGTCGGTTCGGTTTCGAACTGAACCGAACCGATAAAGCCGAAAATCAAAAATAAAAAATTTTAAAAACCGAACCAAACTGATTGATAAGAGAAAACCGAATCGAATCGAACCGATAAATATCGGTTCGGTTCGGTTTTAAACCGATCAAATCGAAATTTATAAAATTTCATATTTTTAACATTAAATCTAAATAATAAAAACATAAAAACAAAAAAAAATAGAAATCAAAACTCAAAAATCTTAAGGTTTGGTTCGGTTTTCTTTGATTTCGATTCGGTTTGATTCGTTTCGATTCAATTAGATTTGATTTTTTTATTTCCTATATATATTAATAATTTCAGTTCGGTTCGGTTTTTTTGATTTTTTATGAAAATAACCGAACCGAACCGATTAATCTAAAATTATTAAAATTATAAACCGAATCGAACCGATTAAATTTTAAAATCGAACCGATTGAACCGAATTAATCGATTCGATTTGATTTTTCGATTTAAATCGAAAATTGCACACCCCTACTCCTAAGGCCTAGAGCTCCTTGCTTTTAAATTTTTTAATTAAAAATTTTTTAAATTATATTTTTTCATTAATGTGCTTTTTAAAAAAATTTATTTATAAAACATACTAATCCCAATTTTTAACTTAAAATTTTAAGGGTTACCAAATTATCTTTTGCATGAAATTTCAAAATAATTTTATACAATTAGATATAATTCAGAAATTCATCAATACAAAAATTTTTAAAAAAAAAAGTTTGCTGGAATATGCGTCCCTCATCTGTCTCAACTTGAAAATCAGTTTCCAAGACATAGGGCGGAGCTATGCATCCATTGACCGGAGGGGCCCCAGCCTTAGCCCTATAGCTTGCCTTCTTTTAAAATTTTAATAAATTTTTTTAGTTATATTTAAAAAATAAATATTTATATAATATATATATAAAAAAAAAAAACTTACTTATCAATCACTTCCACCATTTTAAATGCTTTTTAAAATTTTATATATAAATTAAAAAAAATATTAAATAATTTTATTTTCATAAAAAATATATTAATAATTAATTATTATATTTTTATATTTAATTAAAATAAAAAATAAATAAGGAAAATATTAATTATATATAAGAAATAAAGTAGGACAAATCAATTAATAAGTATAAATCACAATTATATACTTATTTATTCTTTCATATTAATTTAATTACTAAATATATATATATATATATATATATATATATATATATATATATATATATATTTTAACTACAACATTTGTATTAACATGGGTAATAAGGGCTAACATACATTGTACAACTATGGCCTAGCCAATAAAAAAGAGGCCCCAAAACCATTACAAATTAGAGTCCAGTATTCCCCTAATCCATAACCTTAAATCGCAAAGGCAGCACTAACCAGATTTTGCACTGTCACGCATCAATCTGTACCCAATTGAGATGCGGATTGAGGGAGAGGGCCACGGAGCAACAGAGCCATTTGCATCCAAAACAACTTGCTAGAGCATAACATAGGCACAAGAGCAGATGGTACTCCACCAAATAATCAGTATCAGACCCCCAGTCACCATCAAAGAACCAAGGCTAGCCAAACACCAAAGAAAGGAGGTGGGCAGGAATTTGAAGGAGAAGAACGCACTCGGCACTTTCAGTCTCTCATAGCCGAGTTGAACCAGCAGTCACAACAGTAACGTTCATAGCTCTGGGAACTCACCTCTCCTATAGCACAAAACGCGTGCCTCACCCACAAACTCCAGTAGCAGAACCATTGCATATCCAAAGCGTCCCTCATAAAGTAAGCACAGATCTGCCCAAACCAACCAAAACAAAAGCTATAAACAATCTAGTCCGGGGAGGGGAGGGGATCCAAAAACGCAGCTAGAGAGAAACTCGGCGAAGTCCCGAGAGTAAAAATAGACTAAAGACAACACGCAAAGGATTTTCTCTCTCTAAATATTTTTTATTCATTAATCATTCTCAATTTAAATAAAAATATTTTTTATGCCATTGAACATAGCACCCAACTATAGTAAGGTCGCAATAGGATTTCTCATCCCCTATGCTGGGGGATTAATAAAATTATAATAATTAATTTTCTTTAATATTTCGAAAAATTTATATATAAAGTAATTAATTTATTTGATTAATTAATAGAATTACTCTAATATATTTTGTCTTTTACGTAATTCTCTGTATTCTCATCATCCCTTGGTTTCTCTGAATGGAGTGAGCAAACTCTTCTCAAGCTTAAAAGTATTTTGTTTCTAAACTTAATTATTTACTGTGAACCTGAGGTCTTGTTTTGTGTTGAAATAAATGTTTACTGCTAGTTGCAAGAAAACTTGGTTGATTATATTTTCTGGGAATTTGAACCCATTTCTTCCCAGACATCAATTTTTGATACTACTGCTATTATCACTATTTTCATTATTTTGGGCTGAACATATTGGGACACTAATATGAGTCATTTCATGAGTACTTTGACCCTTGATTTTCTTATGGCATTGTTGTGCTTAGTTTTCCTCCTTTTATTTTTTCTAATTTAATTGATATTCAATTAGTTATAGGAAGTATGTTTATTTGAAATGCTTAAGCTTCTAGATGATTTTATTAAATTTTGTTTCAAAAAGTAGAAACTGGTTATCAATTTTGTGTTATGATTATGGCAATATGTACCCATTTCATTTAGTACTTGTCTAGAATTGAATTTATAGGGACCAAACTATTTTTTTGAATAAAAATATTATTTTAAATATTATTAAAAAAATAATTTAAATAAAGTTATTTTATTATTTTAATATTTTTATTATTAAAATTTATTAAATTTAATTTTAAATTAAATTTTAATACTTTCTAATTAGTATATTTTAAAAAATAATTTTTTCAATAATAATTTTAATAGCAATACCAAACAGGCCTTTTATTTTTTTTTCCTATGCAGTGCTTCTAAATTTATATTAAATATGCTAAAAAAAATCTAAATTCATATTAGATTTTATTTGCTTATTTTAATTGACAAATTGTCAGCCATTGCTAATACTTGAGACAAAATTTTTGGAAAAGTACTTTTCAACCTCCCTAAATGATTTAGGTTAATATTTGTGACAGAAACTTTAATTTGCAAACAATGCTTTTTGAATGGTTAACATCTTAAACTTTGCGTGCATAGCCTAATCTGTTCAATTCAGATCAAGGAGAAATGCTATGAAGGACTTGAAAAGGTTCTGTCAAGGTTGCGAAGAACTTGACGCATGCTTTGGCAATTGGGCTCTTCATTGTTATCGTTCATTCTTTCAATTCATTGCAAACAAATGATCTCCTTGTAATAAATTGAGGTTTTTTAATTTTAATAGTTGACATTTCTCATCAGTATTAATTAATTTATCTTAAATTTAAAATGTACATCCACTTAGTTTAATTTTATAACTTTTAATAAAAGCTTAAAAATTCCTAATCAAAGTACATACAAAGGCAACAATTTATTCTAAAGTAAACTCTAATATTCCCAACAATTTTATTTTAGGGTTAATTGTCAAAAAAATTTTAAAGCTTATCAATTTTTATAATTAAACCCTAAAATTTACATAATTGTTAATTATACTTTTATGTTTCATTAATGTTTTAAATTGTCCCGATCATTAATAAAGTGTTAATATACTTAACGAGAATTCTATGTTAACTATGATATTATTATCGGAGAAATCACATCATAAACTTCAAATTAGTGGTCATTGCCAAAAATATAAAAAAATTTGTCAATTTTTACAAGTAAATCCTAAAGTTTACATAATTACAAATTAAACTCTTATATTTAATTAATATCTTAAATTAATCCTGTAAGGCATTTTTGTTTTGATTATTTTGGTTGGGAGTTACATTTTACAAGCTTGTTGATAGCTGATATTAATGGGCAATTGATTAAAGGGAATGACTTTTCTTCTAGTGATTTGATTCATCTTGCAATAGCCGAAAAAATGAGTTACTGACACATTTGCTTTGACAAAAAAAATACTCTTAAAGAGAAAGTTATAGAGGTCCAAGGAGACAAAGTTTAATTACAAAAATTGTCAAATTTCAGGATTTTTTTTTTGGTAATTAACCCTTTATTTTATTTACCTACACAAGATATGCCCAGCAGATTTTAGAGGAAAACATATTTAGCCATACAGCAACCACTAATAGAGCAACTGTTTTCCTGCAAGCCCAACTTGCAAACTGGAGACATAGAGTAAGCAAAATCCACCTCTACCACCCAAAATCCACGCAATTAAATAACCTGTTTTATATCCAGCATCCAATTTTAAGAACACATATGTAAAGGGACCTCGTTCTTGAGCTCCATTCCTCAGTCACCTCTTTTGTATCACTCTTATCGGAAGAGTTCTCTTTGTTTACATTATAACAATCCCAATATCTTTTGTTGTGCATTTTTCTCTTCAATTCAGCCCATTCATAGATCCTTAACCAATCTGTAATACTACTGTATGACCTCCAAACATCTTCTTAGATTCATCTTCTTGAAATCTAAGTACTCAATTATATCGAGAGCCCTTATCACCTCATTTTAGAGTATGTATTTGTTCTAAAAATAAAAGGTTCATAATCTCCACCCTTAGTGAGCTAACCGAACTTTGTGGTGGAAATCTAACTAAAAGCCTAAAATTGGCAGCAAAATGATGAGTTTTATTCAAAGTTTTAGAGTATGGATCTCTCGCCAAGATAGCCGAAGAATTCACTGCACCATGAACATTAATTTTGAGGAGTTGGCAGCCAAGTCTTAGATTCTTGATGGAATGCCATTTAAGGACTAGGAATGGAATCTTGAACAATGAAGAATTCCTTAAAGTAATAAATTGCTGTTGAAATGATTTGTTGATGAGAAAGAATTTGATTCCGAAAAACCATCTTATTGGGACTCTGCGATAGACTCCACAAAAGGAAAACCATCAGAGCAATTAGTTTTTCATCCTCTCCTTGAGATTGAATAGCAGATAAGATTTGCATCTAGAAGTCAGTTGGTGAAAAACCATCAAGGATTGAAGCTCAGAGCACAAGCGGAGAATGAAGCCAGACTTAAACAGCCCTCGGGCATTTAAGATGAGTCATATAATATAACAAAGGCTTCGTCGCTGTCCTGGCAAGAGACTCCTTAGGCAGGCCTTGTAGCTCGTCCTGCAAGTGCTTTCTAAATATTAATGTTCCTCTCGTTTTGCAGGGAGGCTCTAGTTCTAGTAAAAACGAGAGGTTTTAAGAAAGATTATAATTGAAGGGGATTCTATAAATGTAATCAAAGCTATCCAAGGAATCTCCAATTGCCCAATCAATATCCATGACATTATATAACATACCTCCCTTTTTCAATCAGATTTCAAATTATGTATTTTTGGTTATATCAATAGGGCTAGGAACAAAGTGAGTCATGTTTTAGCTAGAGAATGTTTGCTGGATAATTCTTTTTATTATAATCTTCTGACCCAAATTAAATTTGTAATTGCATCTTTGGTCACTTCTTGACCTTACAATGAAATCATATCTCTGGGGAAAAAAAAAACGTAGTTTATTTAATGCCAAAGGAAAACTATAGTTGTTACAGTTACATCAGGCTTTAATAAAAAGTACAATGTTCTCTTGGTTGGGTTTGGCTTTGTTGACAACGGAGCCCAATTCTTTTTTTCTTTTAGCAGACTTCTTTAGGAATTAGGCTCACGTGCATTGGAGTCCAGGAATTATGAAAAGGGTTGACTTGAAATCATACCTATTCACTTGCTGAGAGTAGAATCCAGATGCAAAATTTGATTATTCTTCTAGCTCTTTGGAGATAAAGGGGATCGAAGCCCAACTCCCTCTTTTCGAGTTGCTGTATGTTTAATGAAGAAGATGAGAAGAAAAGAAGGCTGTTGTGTGATTGATGATATACCAGATCCAATATTCATGGAAATTTTTTCACGACTTGCATTGGAAAGCATATTAAATTTGAAATTCGTGAGCAAGCGCTGGAAATTTCTTGTTTCTGTCCCTTTATTTGCAGCTTTAGTTGTGGATAAGATGAATAGCTTCATGATTATATGTACCATAAGATCATCCCTGCCAACAACATGCGTCTCCCGAATCAGGTAACATTCAAACTCCTCAAACATGTTTCTCCCGAACGAGGTAACATTCAAACTCCATCCTGAATTCAGGGTTAAAAATTTTTCACTTGAAATTCTAGGCTGTCCAGTTAAAGTTTTAGCTACCAGAAATGGGCTATTATTGTGTTGCAAGGGTTTTATGCGGAAGGGTGAGTAGAGGCATACTAATTTATGTGTGTAATCCGTTGACTGCAAAATGGGTTTTACTTCCTAAGCCTCCCAGAGTATGTAAAAGGGTGAATGATTCTCCAAGATGGAGGAGGAGGTTACAAGTTGGTGCGTATCATTGGATTACACAATTGGACAACTGGGTTTGATGTGGAAATCTTTTCTTTGGAAACAGTTGAATGGAGTGCTACAAAGTTGTCATCTCCAAGACCTGTTGGCTGTTTTTATGGATAAAAAGGACCATCATCATTCTCTTTCTGCTGTGGTCTATAATGGGATTATGCATTGGATTGTGTCTCCCAAAACAATCATATCATATGATCCAAACAAAAACAATGATTACTGTGGTTTGATCACCTTGCCTGAGCCCCCTGAACCTCTTGGGAGTGGAGTTGGTGTTTTAAGAATATCATGAGTTCGGCTGAGCGATCTTCATGGGGATCAGGGGCCATATTATCGTCATATGTATTGGTGTGTGTGGAAACTGAAAAACTATGATACTGGAGAGCGGAGTTTTGAGGTCAAGAGTCCATTTTTTCATATTCAAGCTTATTATCTTGATTTTCTATATTTATCAAAACGTGCATGGCCGCTGAGTTTCCATCCACATGATATGAATATAGTGTTTCTCCTTTGTGTGAGAGAATGCGCATTGTTGCTTATCACCTTCAAAATCGTTGTTTGCAAGCCGTCACTCCTGCAACATTTTCTGGACCTATTTTGGATGACGAAGTGATTTCCCATTTGTGCTCCCACCATGGCCAAACCAGATTCCTCAACCAACTTGGAAGACCTAGCTAATTCCCATTTGGAGCTCGCGAATGCTTGTTCTTGCGTCTGTGTCCATGTTTTCAGTGAAGCAAATGATGTTGGCCGCGCCTTGGCTAAATGGGCTTCGTCTATGGAGTGTGTGTTATCTTTACGGATGGAAGAGGCTCCTCTCTTCATTCGGGATCTGGTTCTTGAATAGAAATAACAGCCAAAACAAAACGCAGACCCAAATAATTGGGTTTGTACTCTGAAAAAGGCTGAAAAAAGCCCAAGAATTTAATTATGGATCAAATTCTCGAACTTCTCATTTGACTGAAAAAAGCCCAAAATTGGATTAGTATGGACCTTAAATTTTGGACCTCATGAGATTAAAAAATTCCTAAATTGGCTGAAGTTTTTGTCTTGTTTTAAATTACTATTTTTATTTTTTTTGAAATAAAACATTATTTTATTTAAAATATTGTTAAAATTAAATAAATTGACCATGTCTATCCAAATGTAGAGTAGTTGTACCTGCCATTTTGACTTTGTAAAGCCATACATACAACTTCTGTTACGAGACGCGTTTTCTTTTCTATGGATATACTCCTAATGCCATTACCATTTTAATTACTACTTGCTACAGCTTCCTCATCACCTCAAAATAAAAGGCTCTCATTCTTCTTTGGCTGTCTCTGTTGGCTCTCTGTTGGCTGTCTCCAAATCTAGGATTAATTTAACAAAATAAGCCGAAAGCCTTTTGTGTTTTCAGCACCAACCCTGCTTCTTCTCTTTCTTGATTGCTGTGGGATAAAACTCCAAGATTTCTACAACAAAAATATGTGTCCTTTGAGGTTTATCTTGGTTTTTTTCTCAGCAGTTTTGGCTGGATACTTTGCATGGAGGACTGTACGCTCGTCGCCGGAGATTGAAAGCATAAATTCCGATGACTCAGCTGTTGAACAGAAACCATTGAATGATAAACAAGAATTCAATGTAAACAAGGTAAAGATTTTCAATCTTGCTTTTGAAGATTGATTTCTTCGGTTTATTCTTTTCTTGAGATGTTTCTTTTGTATTGATTCTAAGTTGGATGTTAATTGATCTAGATGATTCAAAATGGATTCTGGGTATTCGTCGACATGGCCAGCGGAAAGTACCTGTGGAGGAATCTAAAGGAGACGAGGAAAGATGAGAAAGTGAAGAGCTGCTAGAATTTCATCTTCTTGTTCTGTAATCAAACTATTTTTGCCCCTTGTTCTTGCTGTGGGGGAAGAGGAAGAAATGGGAATTTGAGGGCTGGTCACTTGTAATTTTCATATCATTCCATAGCAAATTTAGTTATTTCTGTTGATAATCCCTTTTGGGTTAATGAAATTAACTGTGTTCATAATTTGACCATTGTTAGTAATTATGTTAATTATCTGAAAAAACCTTGAGGAAAATAATTCGTCTTTGCAGGTTAGCCAATTACAGCAACATTGCTAGAGTTGGAAAGAAACTCATTTTAAACTGAACTGAATTGATACCTCAATATTCTCAACATTTTTATTTCATTTTGTTCACTAACATATCTTAGAGGAAAACATATTCAGCCACCGCCACTAGCACTAAAGGACCTCTTTCTTGATCCAAGCTCCATTCTTCAGCTACCTCTTCTGTATCACTGTCAGCAGGTGCATTTTCCCCTTCAGTTCAGCCCATGTATAGATCCTTGGCCATCTTACAATTCAGGACTTCAATACTGCTTCCTGCTATATGACCTCCCAGCGTCTCCTTGAAATCCAAATAGTTGGACATCTCAGAGTCCTTGTTTCCTTGTGGGCAGGCAAGTATACTGTCTAGATGTATAGTTAAGATTAATATGGCAAGATAACCAGATCAAATTTAGTTTATCATTCTAATAAAATAATTAATAAACAAAACACACACCAAGGTCATTAGGAATTGTTCATTTCATATGCATCACGGATGCTCTTGAGCAGCTTACTAGCTTGTGAATGCCTGTTGACATCAGTATGATACTGCAATCACAAAGCAAGAATACCTACCATTGGATAAATGAACTAATTGATACCTCACATAAATCACACATTTCTGTTATATCTTAACAAAGTAGCATACATTTAAAAGCGAATTCACAACGCAGGGGCCACAATTGAAAAACTGTCCCTAGAGAATAACCCTATGATTAAAAACAGACATCAAAATTGGATATCTCTCATAGGGATTATGAACAAGAGACAGGTTTGTGCCATTTTTCATTTCAACAACAATGCTCAGTGATTTTCTTTTATGCTCATCTTGCAATGGCCAATAGTACCATAGCTTTCCAATTCCCCTACTCTGATATGTTCTCTTGCCTTCACTCTCACATTCTCCTACTTAGATTTGTCAAGTCTCCACATTTATATGAGCTCTAGCAGACAATTCATGAATCTAAAACAAAAGAAACTCCTATGATATATAACATTCAGCAAGCAAACGAACAAAATTCAATATCTTTCAATAAAACAAACTCTCATGGGGACTTCAAAAATTTCCATGAATAAACAAATCAAACAGCATCTCATCATACCAATTGCACATATTGATATACTCGAACATATTCTCAGTGCCTCTACAAAGAATTTGAGTAGCTATAATTAACAAAGCACAAGATTTTAATTGGAGTATTGCCTTCTCAAAACATGAAGCAGATCCCTTTGCTGCACCTTGTACTAATATGTTGATCCTTCTATCTAAAGCATCAACTCTTAAGATATATCCACATAGAGACAGCTTTAATAATTAACTTTTCAATTTTACATTCTCATTTTACTCTAAGACATGTTCACACAGAAAAAACTTGCTTTTCCCTAGATTAATTCCTCAATAATCACATAGGCTCCATGCTGGATCAATAAAAACTTTTAACGTTCACAAATAAGTGTTGGATGCAATGATAAGACTAGCTATACTCCCTAATGAGAGAACTCAGATTTGATTTTTGAGAAGACATCATTGGAAGGAGCAATCATGAACCTCGAAGAAATTTGTGAACAGCAGTAGAATGGACATAGAAGTTATACAGTAAATACTTGATGCCACTGCATAATTTTGTGAAGTATTTCCTAACTTTTTTACCCGAATTTTACTCTTAGCAATCCTTATGTTCGAATCAAATTAGACCACAAATCACAAATATTTTCAAAAACTTATTGCTATTTATTTAGTAAGGCAATGTGTCACGACCCAACCAATGGGCCGGACCGGCACTAGGACCTGGGCCAGCCTAAAGCCCCCGAGGCCCGTAGTAAGCCTAACTGTTCATTAACCCAACTCTAAGGCCTATTTGGGCCCAATATCAAGAAAACAAACGGACAGAATCCGGCCGTAAAATGGACTTTCCAACGGGGAGTTTTCGACTCACCCGACCTGTAAACATAATAAATACTCAATTGGGGAGCTCAGCTCACTCTCCACATACTCATATCCTCATAAAAATAAATGGGAGCTCAGCTCCCTCATCCAATCCATCAAACATGCATATCATTATACGTTTACAGGTCCCACATGATAATAATATTACAGACCATAATCAAATAAATACTTCTAACACATGCGGAAATTCTAGGAGTAAATGAAATTACACAAATATTGATAAATAACCTGCGAAGGAGAAAAGCAGGTTAACCAAAATAAAATCCTACAGAGTTTGAAAAAATATTGAACAGGAGTGAGCGTTCGACTCAGAGAGTAAAATATCAATTTTAACCATAATCTCTATTACTATCTAAAACTAATGCACCCTGTAGAGTGAAATGCAACATCAACATCATTTTCACATCATAACATCAAAAAGGTAATTTGGAGCACTCACGCACCCTGTAGCATCAATCATAACATATGGGAGCTGATCCCTATCTGACTCTCTTAAATCCAACTGGTGCCGACCAAGAACTCAAGCCTGACTTTCGCAATAAACCAAATCGAGGGTCCCAAATAAGAACTCAAGCCGTGACTACCCCTCGAAGGATCGGGTCCCGTGAAGAACTCAAGCGTGACTACCCATCCTATCCATAGTCCACACCACATCACACGCACGCCAACGCACGCTCCAAATTACCACAACAACATCATGGCACTTTATGATTATCAATGCATCTTAAATCGTGCCTAGAGTTTAAATACATAAATATATGCATTTAAGTGATGAATGGGCATTATGAACATATAATAATATCGAAATTACAATTATAATTAATATTTTACTCACAGACTTGACAACGGTCCTTTGTGGCGGTAGGCGGAGGAAGAAGGTCATCGGCTCACGACAATTACATTACAATTTTTAATATAAAAGACTCAATACAAACAAAGAAAAAGACCAATACGTCCTAAGTCGTGCCGAAAATCCGGCAGAGTCTCCCCTATACCTAGGACCTACCCAACCTGCAAAAGGGCTCAAAACACACTTCTATATTCACAATCCATATGTCCACAACTCAATCACATCACACAGCCCCTCCTGGGACCACCAAATCAATCATCCATCACAACATGTAAAATTTCAATTTAGTCCCTATAATTGACCATTTTTGCAAAAAGCGCCCAAATAAGCTCTAAAAATTCTAAAACTTTGCCCATGTCCTTAGCAATATAACTTAGCTATTGCAAAAAGAATCATAATTTTCTAAGCTACCACGAATATTTTATGGATTTTTAATCCTATTTAAGCACTAGAAAATTACGAAAAAGCAAGGTTCGGGTTTACCTTTGCCAATTCCGACTTCAGGAACGCGCTCGGGACGTCTGACAATGGGGGGCTAGCCAAAACCTCGGTCCAATTCGGAGACTTTTCCGGTAACGGGTCTGTCTGGCCAGAATTTCGTAAACCCAGTCAACTGTCGAATTTCCGCGAATCGAGGATACCTACACGAAGCCCATAACACGGGGGTTAGTACATAAATTTTTCAGAATTTTCTAAGCTCATTAAATGCTCGGAAAAACACTGCGAAGTTCCGTGGGACCCACCGAAAAACGGTGTCGGAAAAATTTGAAATTTATGTCGCCGCGAAGCTCTCGACGAGTGGAGCGTGCTGGTACCCTCGGTTTTCTCGTGGGATTCACGGTTTTCGAGAAATCTAGCCCAAAAGTTGAAATGGGCTAAAAACTTCCCGAGCAAAAATTGGACAAACCGCTCGATGGATTTCGGCGTTCTTGGTGTCTATGGAAAGCTCTCGCCGAGTAGATGATTTTAGACACAAGACCCGGTCCAATTGGTGGCCGGATCGGCCGGATTTTGGCCGGGAAGCCCAACAGTCGCGCGCGCTGCGCGTCCGTTCTAAGGCCGTTTTCCGGCGTTCCAGGCGGCGGCCGGCCGTGGGGAAGGGCCGAGGTGGGGCGCCGGCGAGGTGGGGACGCAGGGGAGGCGGCAACGCGGCAAGGGGAGGAGGGAGGAGAGAGAAAAAAGAGAGAGAAGAGGAGAAGGTCGACGCGCGCGGGAGGGAGAAGAAAAAGAGAAGAAGACCGGTCCGATTCGATCGGTCCGATCCGGTCCGGTTCGATTCGGTCGGTTCGATTCAGAATACAAAATTTTAAATTTTTACTCTGCCTCGGGACCGAAAACGAGGTCCAAAAATTCCGAAAAAATTCCAGAAAACTCAGAAAAATACATAGACTCCAAATATATTTTTAGTTTTGACACGTGGTCTTTAAATTAATTTTTAAAATTCATCAAAATTTATATTTTCGAAAAATCGAACCCGATTTTTAAAATCTGAAAAATCTCAAAAAAATTCCTAAAATTTAAATAAAATTAAAATACCAAAAATGCTCATAAAATTTAAAATTTTGGGGTGTTACATTCTTCCCCCCTTACAGAAAATTCGTCCTCGAATTTTACACAAGGCAGAATAAAGCACATGGTTATACATTGAACAAATAAGGGTACTTGCTACGCATGTCCCGTTCTGACTCCCAGGTGCACTCTTCCACTGACTGACTCCTCCACAAAACCTTAACCATAGGGATCTGTTTGGATCTCAGCTGCCTCACTTGGTAGTCCACTATGGCTACAGGCTGCTCCTCAAATGTCAAGTTCTCTTTTAGCTCTATCACATCCGGCTGTAGTACATGAAAAGGATCTGGAATGTATTTCCTGAGCATGGAGATGTGAAACACGGGATGAACGTGAGAGAGGTTGGGTGGTAGCTCCAGCGGTGAGCAAGCTGCTCCAACTCTATCGGTAACCTCAAAAGGTCCGATATACCGAGGTGCCAACTTGCCCTTCTTTCCAAATCTCATGACTCCCTTCATTGGAGAAACCTTGAAATACATAGTCGCCATCGCAAACTCCACATCCCTCCGTCTGGGTCTGCATAACTCTTACGCCTCGAAAAGCTGTTTGATCGTTCCCTGATTAAATGAGCTACCTCTGAAGTGTACTGCACTAGGTCTACATCATGCACCTTCGCTTCCCCCATTTCTGTCTAACACAGAGGAGACCTACACTTTCTTCCATATAATGCCTCATAGGGTGCCATCCCTAGTTGGAGTGGTAACTGTTGTTGTAGGCAAACTCCACCAAAGCTAGCTGTTCATCCCATTGACCTCCAAAATCCAAAACACTCATGCGAAGCATGTCTTCCAGTGTTTGGATTGTCCTTTCGGACTGTCCGTCTGTCTGAGGGTGGAAAGCCGTACTAAAGTTCAATTGTGTGCCAAGTGCCTCCTGTAACTTTCTCCAAAACCGCGAAGTGAACTGGGGCCCTCTGTCAGATATTATGGAAGCCGGAACTCCATGCAATCTGACTATTTCTCGAATGTAGAGTCAGGCGTACTTTGCCACAGAATATGTAGTCTTCACAGGCAAGAAGTGAGCTGATTTGGTCAAGCGGTCTACAATTACCCATATCGAATCATATCCTCGCGTGGTACGAGGCAACCCAGTCATAAAATCCATAGTGATCATTTCCCACTTCCATTCTGGAATAGGGAGTTCTTGCAGTTTCCCTGATGGTCTTTGATGTTCAAACTTCACCTTCTGACAAGTCAAGCACTTGGACACAAAGTCTGCTATATCTCTCTTCATGCCATTCCACCAATAGCTATCTTTCACATCATGGTACATCTTGGTGGAACCTGGGTGGACACTGTACAGGGTATAGTGTGCCTCTCGCATGATTTCGTCTTTGAGATTGTCCACATCGGGCACATATATCCTAGAACCTTGCACTAAGGCGCCATCATTGGCAAATCCAAACTCACCACCTTCACCTTGCTGTACTCTTTCTATGATCTTCATCAATTGTTGGTCTCTGTGCTGGGAAACTCTAACTCTGTCCCTCAAGTCTGGCCTCACTGAAAAATGAGCCAACAATACCCCCTCATCTGAAAGATCTAGGATTAAACCTTGATCCATCAACTCATGTACTTCCTGAATCAACGGTCTCTTCTCTGCTGAAATGTGCGCCAAACTGCCAGAAGATTTCCTGCTCAAAGCATCTGCCACAACATTGGCCTTCCCAGGGTGGTACTGGATGGTGCAATCATAGTCTTTCAGAAGCTCCATCCATCTCCTCTGTCTCAAGTTTAAATCCCTCTGCTAGAAGATGTACTTCAAACTCTTATGGTCGGTGTATATCTCGCACACTTCACCATACAGGTAGTGTCTCCAGATTTTTAGTGCAAAGATTACAGCCGCCATTTCCAAATCATGGGTGGGGTAGTTCTGCTCATGCCTCTTCAGCTGCCTTGAAGCATAAGCCACTACCTTTCCATTCTGCATCAAAACACACCCTAGGCCAACTCTGGAGGCGTCACAATACACGGTGTATCCTTCACCACTCACAGGTAGTGTCAACACAGGGGCAGTGGTTAGACACTCCTTAAGCTTCTGGAAACTCTCCTCACAGTCATCTGTCCAAATGAATGGAACATTCTTCCTGGTCAACTTAGTTAGGGGAGCCGCTATCCTGGAGAAATCTTATACAAAATGCCTATAGTAGCCAGCTAAACCCAGAAAACTTCGCACCTCAGTGACTGTTGTAGGCCTAAGCCAATCAGTTACAGCTTCAATTTTCTTGGGATCCACTTGAATGCCGTCACTAGAAACCACGTGTCCCAAGAATGAGATGCTTTCTAGCCAAAATTCACATTTTGAAAATTTGGCATATAGCTGGTGCTCCCTCAACGTCTGCAACACCATCCTCAAGTGCCACACGTGTTCTTTCTCAGTTCGAGAGTACACCAACATGTCATCTATAAATACGATGACAAAACGGTCCAAAAATGGCTTGAACACCCTGTTCATCAAGTCCATGAAGGCTGCTGGTGCATTAGTGAGTCCAAAAGACATCACCAAGAACTCATAATGACCATATCTTGTCCTGAAAGCCGTTTTGGACACGTCCTCATTCCTGATTCTCAACTGATGGTAACCTGATCGCAGGTCTATCTTGGAAAAGAATCTAGCTCCTTGGAGCTGATCAAACAAATCATCGATCCGAGGAAGTGGATACTTGTTCTTCACAGTCACCTTGTTCAGCTGTCTGTAGTCGATACACAACCTCAATGACCCATCCTTCTTTCTAACAAATAGAACAGGAGCACCCCAGGGTGAAGTGCTCGGACGTATGAAACCCTTGTCCAAAAGCTCCTGTAGTTGCTCCTTCAGCTCTTTCAATTCTGCTGGGGCCATGCTGTAAGGTGGCATGGATATGGGGTTTGTACTCGGCACAACATCAATACAAAACTCTATTTCCCTTCCTGGTGGCAACCCTGGAAGCTCCTCTGGGAAGACATCCATAAATTCTCTGACAACAGGAACATTTTCCATGCTGACACCTTCTACAGATGTATCTCTCACCAATGCCAAATACCCTTGGCATCCACGCCTCAACATTTTTCTAGCACTAATTGCTGACACCAAATTATATGGAGCCACGCTCCTGTCAACATCAAAGCTAAACTCTTCCACACCAGGTATGTGGAAATACACCTTTTTGTTCCTGCAGTCTAAAGTGGCATAGTGAGTTGACAACCAATCCATCCCCAGGATTACATCGAAATCCATTACTGGTAAAGGAACCAAGTCTGCTGGGAGGATCTTTCCATCCACTACTCTTTGGGCTACAGAAAAAATCATATCTACATCTATGTTGTCGCTAAGTGGGGTAGCTACCGACAAAGGACATCCTAAGGTTGTAGGGTTTCTACCCAACCTCATGGCAAACACAGGGGAGACAAATGAGTGCGTAGCACCCGGATCTATCAAAACACGAGCCTCATAAGAATGTACTGTAAGAATACCGCCACAACCGCATTGGAAGCTCGAGCATCTGGTGGGTCGTGGTGAAAACCCGAGCTTGACCCCTACGAGTGGCGTAACCACGATCATCGCTTCTACCTCCTGATCTGCCTCCAAATCCACGTCCCCCTTGTCCTCGGCCCTGTTGGCCACTGAACTGACTGCGTGCCATGCTGGAAGCACCCGAATACAACTGGCGAGGAACATTTGTAACAGAACCCTGTGACCCCATCTGTGGCTCACTGAAAACGGGGCATTCTCTAGCAAAGTGACCCGGTTGGCCACACCTGAAGCATACTCCTGAACCCATCAAACAAGGTCCTGAATGTCCTCTTCCACACTGTGCACAAGGTGCCAAGGAGGATCCTGAACCAGACCCAGAACTACTGTACCCTGAACTGTGACCACTGCTGGATCCGTATCCAGGTCTGAATCCTCGAGGTTTGTGTCTAAAACCACTCTTCTTGTTCCTGCTTTTTCCTCTGTAATTACTCTGGCCACCACTGTCCGGAGTACCCATGGAAGGGACACCTGAGGAACCCTCTGCTCTGTTTTTCTTTGCTCTTCCGCTGTCATCCGCAGCATAGCTAATCTCAATCTGTCTGGCTCGATCAACCACCACATCAAAAGACTGATTAGACATCATGGCCAGGTTCGCATACCTCCTGTCAAGCCCCTTTAAGAATCTCTTCACCTTCATAGTTTCTGTAGCTACTGCTGCAGGGGCATATCTGCTCAATTCTAAAAATTTTGTAGCATATTCATCTACAGACCTGCCATTCTGTCTTAAGGCCTCAAAGGCCCACTGCTTCTGATCTCTAAAGCTTTCTGGCACAAACCGATTGATAAAAAGTTCCACAAACTGAGCCCATGTCAAACCCTCCATCCGGGGTAACACGTAGTCATTCATCCATTGTCTAGGCATAGGCCCCATGACATGCTGCATACACTCTATCAGTCTTCTATCACCAATCAGAATTACATTCTGCTGTCTGCAGGAATCCAAAAATCGATATGCATCGTCTGACACATCATAAGTACCAGGCACCAACTTCTTGAAATTTATGATCTGTTTGTAAGATTCCTCTCTTGGTGCGGTGGACTGCTGCTGCTGTGGAGGGTGGACCATATACTGCGCCATCATATCAATGGTCCTCTGCAAACCAGCTAGAGTAGCTGCCATGGGGTCCATGGGACCCTGTGCCATAAAGGACTGATCCTGTACTGGGGGTGGCTGCTCCTCTACTTGAGCAGCTCTAGGCCTCCTACCCAGCCTCCTCGGGGCAGCGCCTCATCTGTCTTGACACCTCGTCAGCACATCTGCTTACAGTGCGATGGCGGCTCTCACCTTCTGCGCATTTTCCTGAAATTCAGCAGCATTAGCCCACAAAATTCAAAACTGCACATTACATAGCTCTATAGACTCATATTTATACACAATATATGGAGCAGAAACTAGAAGCAAAGACGACAATGCAAGACGAATGTGGACCCTATTTTTCCGCATGTGACTCCTAGTAGACTCTTCCCAACACTTTAGACAAACATTCCCTAAGAATCTGGAGCCTAAGCTCTGATACCACATTTGTCACGACCCAACTTATGGGCCGGACCGACACTAGGACCTGGGCCAGCCTAAAGCCCCCGAGGCCCGTAGTAAGCCTAACTGTTCATTAACCCAACTCTAAGGCCCATTTGGGCCCAATATCAAGAAAACAAACAGACAGAGTCCGGCCGTAAAATGGACTTTCCAACGGGGAGTTTTCAACTCACCCGACCTGTAAACATAATAAATACTCAATTGGGGAGCTTAGCTCACCCTCCACATACTCATATCCTCATAAAAATAAATGGGAGCTCAGCTCCCTCATCCAATCCATCAAACATGCATATCATTATACGTTTACAGGTCCCACATGATAATAATATTACAGACCATAATCAAATAAATACTTCTAACACATGCGGAAATTTTAGGAGTAAATGAAATTACACAAATATTGATAAATAACCTGCGAAGGAGAAAAGCAGGTTAACCAAAATAAAATCCTCCTGCAGCCTGAAAAAAATATTGAACAGGAGTGAGCGTTCGACTCAGAGAGTAAAATATCAATTTTAACCATAATCTCTATAACTATCTAAAACTAATGCACCCTGTAGAGTGAAATGCAACATCAACATCATTTTCACATCATAACATCAAAAAGGTAATTTGGAGCACTCACGCACCCTGTAGCATCAATCATAACATATGGGAGCTGATCCCCTATACAGCTCTCTTAAATCCAACCTGGTGCCAGCGAAGAACTCAAGCCAGACTTTCGCTTAATAAACCAAATCGAGGGTCCCAGCGAAGAACTCAAGCCGTGACTACCCCTCGAAGGATCGGGTCCCAGCGAAGAACTCAAGCCGTGACTACCCGTCCTATCCATAGTCCACACCACATCACACGCACGCCAACGCACGCACACTGCTCCAAATTACCACAACAACATCATGGTACTTTAACA
Source organism: Hevea brasiliensis (assembly GCF_030052815.1). NCBI lineage: Eukaryota > Viridiplantae > Streptophyta > Magnoliopsida > Malpighiales > Euphorbiaceae > Hevea > Hevea brasiliensis. Next base: position 3,194,530 of record NC_079497.1, on the reverse strand, counting down.
GTTATCAATGCATCATAAATCGTGCCTAGAGTTTAACTACATAAATATATGCATATAAGTGATGCATGGGCATGCTGAATATATAATAATATCGAAATTACAATTAAAATTAATATTTTACTCACAGACTTGACAACGGCCATCAGTAGCGGTGGCGGAGGAAGAAGGTCAGCTCACCTGACAATTACATTACAATTTTTAATATAAAAGACTCAATACAAACAAAGAAAAAGACCAATACGTCCTAAGTCGTGCCGAAAATCCGGCAGAGTCTCCCCTATACCTAGGACCTACCCAACCTGCAAAAGGGCTCAAAACACACTTCTATATTCACAATCCATATGTCCACAACTCAATCACATCACACAGCCCCTCCTGGGCCCACCAAATCAATCATCCATCACAACATGTAAAATTTCAATTTAGTCCCTATAATTGACCATTTTTGCAAAAACTGCCCAAATAAGCTCTAAAAATTCTAAAACTTTGCCCCGCGGTCCTTAGCAATATTACTAAGCTATTGCAAAAAGAATCATAATTTTCTAAGCTACCACGAATATTTTATGGATTTTTAATCCTATTTAAGCACTAGAAAATTACGAAAAAGCAAGGTTCGGGTTTACCTTTGCCAATTCCGACTTCGAAAACGTGCTCGGGACGTCTGACAATGGGGGGCTAGCCAAAACCTCGGTCCAATTCGGAGACTTTTCCGGTAACGGGTCTGTCTGGCCGGAATTTCGCAGACCCGGTCAACTGTCGAATTTCCGCGAATCGAGGATACCTACACGAAGCCCATAACACGGGGGTTAGTACATAAATTTTTCAGAATTTTCTAAGCTCATTAAATGCTCGGAAAAATACTGCGAAGTTCCGTGGGACCCACCGAAAAACGGTGTCGGAAAAATTTGAAATTTATGTCGCCGCGAAGCTCTCGACGAGTGGAGCGTGCTGGTACCCTCGGTTTTCTCGTGGGATTCACGGTTTTCGAGAAATCTAGCCCAAATGTCGAAATTGGCTAAAAACTTCCCGATCAAAAATTGGACAAACCGCTCGATGGATTTCGGCGTTCTTGGTGTCTATGGAAAGCTCTCGCCGAGTAGATGATTTTAGACACAAGACCCGATCCAATTGGTGGCCGGATCGACCGGATTTTGGCCAGGAAGCGCAACAGTCGCGCGCGCTGCGCGTCCGTTCTAAGGCCGTTTTCCGGCATTCCAGGCGGCGGCCGGCCGTGGGGAAGGGCCGAGGTGGGGCGCCGGCGAGGTGGGGACGCAGGGGAGGCGGCGGCGCGGCAAGGGGAGGAGGGAGGAGAGAGAAAAGAGAGAGAGAAGCGGAGAAGGTCGACGCGCGCGGGAGGGGGAAGAAAAAGAGAAGAAGACCGGTCTGATTCGACCGGTCCGATCCGGTCCGGTTCGATTCGGCCGGTTCGATTCAGAATATAAAATTTTGAATTTTTACTCTGCCTCGGGACCGAAAACGAGGTCCAAAAATTCCGAAAAAATTTCAGAAAACTCAGAAAAATACGTAGACTCCAAATATATTTTTAGTTTTGTCACGTGGTCTTTAAATTAATTTTTAAAATTCATCAAAATTTATATTTTAGGAAAATCGAACCAAATTTTTAAAATCTGAAAAATCTCAAAAAAATTCCTAAAATTTAAATAAAATAAAAATACCAAAAATGCTCATAAAATTTAAAATTTTGGGGTGTTACACAATGCATATCCGAATCTATAAAAAAAAAAAAAATTAAAGATTTATCATAATTTTGATTAACACTATAAAGCTTATAAATTGACCGATACCCAAATATAGAAAAGTCTTAATTCCGAAAAAATAAAGATGCAGTTTCCCTAATTGGCTAATTCCAACATGGAAGGCAAGGCTGTCTAGATTCATTAACATTTATTACAAGGCCATTTTTCTATATAAAAAAATATATATATACAAAATAAATAAATTTATATATTTATATCTTAATCAAATTTAAATAGCAATTTCTTTCTCACTAATTCATTTTTAGATTTATTTCCCTATTTGTTTTATCATACATAATTCATGCCTTTTTTGTTAATAAAGTATAAATATATATATATATATATATATATATATATATATATATATATATATATATATATATATATATAATTATTATACAAAAAATCATGCAAACAATTATCAAACTATAATATAGATATTTATTATTTATGAATTATTTAATTTTATGAAAAATTTTTATTTATTTAAAATAGAAAAACTTAATACAACATAAAATTGATTGCATATATATACACACACTCTAACATAAATTCATATTTTCATAATTTTAGAAATATTACATTAATAATCAAATATTATAAAAATACTATTTTTTATTAAATATGCCAAATAAAAATTATGGATCATAAAATGAGATTGTAATTTTTTTTATAAAAATTATTTTTATGCTCCATTTATTTTACAGAAAATATTTTAAAAAATATTTTCTATACTTTTTAAAATTTAAGACATTTAAAAAATTATTTAATTAAAAATATTTTTCTAATTAAAAAAAATAAAAATAAAAAGTCATTTCAGGTTTTTTAAATATTAATAATTTTATTAAAATATAAACACACATATATTTATATAAAGTAAAAATATATTATTAATTTAATATTTTAATTAAATAATAAAAAATATTTTTATAAAAATTATTTTTTATATATAAATTATTTATTATAAAATAAACAGAGTCTTAAGTACTATATATATACCCCATTTAAAAAATTTATAAATTAAGTTCTCAATATTTTACTGAAAAATAAATCCAAGTAATTTTATTTGTTTTATTTTCTTAGCTGGCGATGAAAATAAAAAGGGAAAACTCAGAAGCACCCATAAACTGTAGTTTCCTGACTCCTACTGCGCGTTATAAATTCAGTCCTCCGTCTGCTTCGGTCTTCCTTCCCATATGGATGACTCCGTCTCCCTCTCTAGCTTAACACAAGAATATTGCAAGAACAGTGCTTTCTCTCTCTTTCTCAAGCTGAATTGCAAGGACATTTCAAGCCTTTCTCGGGTATTTTGCCTCTTACTCTTCCTCCTCTTTTCTGTTTCTTTGTGTTTTGGGTTTGGTTTCTTGTGATGTGTGCTCTCTGATTATGTTCTATTACGTTATTTGGATGAGTATCACCTTTTTGGCTCGCAAGAAACTCTGTTATGACGTACATTCTCTGTTTTCCAATTTTATTTTTGTGATCACTACTTTCAATGAAAATGTGCCATTCTTGGTATTGGGACGGTGGGTTATGCTGAACTCCATGAAAGAATAAAAGGGTTGCGATTCTGTTCAAAGTATCACTCATATTCATTCAGTGGGCATATTTAATATAGGTAATGCTTTCATGGGTCACTGAGATTTACTTAACTGCGGGACATATTTGGATTCATATGACAAATTTTATTTTGAATCCACTGAAAACCATTTTTTTCAAGTCAACCATTGTGGATTATTTATGCTTTCCTCTCTCTATATGAGATGTCGATGAGCGTGAGTCTGACAAATTTTAGTAACCATGCATGTGGAAAAGGGAATCCGTCAATGGAAAACCAAGAAATGGCATATACCTGGAAAGGGTCCAAAATTTTCATGATTTGATCAGCAGTATAAAATTTGAAAATGAAAACTTTTAACGAATGTTTCGTTTCAAGGATGGTTGATTTTTAATTCCTTATCCCCCTATTCAGAATCTAGAATTTAACAAGAACTCAATTCAATTAATTTATTTTTTGCCAATTTGAAATGAAAAATTCAGTTCATTTCAATTTGGAGAAAATTCTTTTCAAAGAAATAGAAATCTAAGTATGATTGTATGAGAATTCAATTGAATTATTTTCTTACAAATGATTTATTCTAAACAAAGCCTATTCCCCTTGTTTAAAAACTAGAATTTTACAAGAATTCAATTCAGTTAATTTCTTTTTGGTTAATTCTCATGTTTCAAATGAAAAAGAATTCAATTCTTTTTAATTTAAAAGAAAAGTCATTTTAAAAGAAATAGAAATTAAGCATGATTATATGAGAATTTAATTGAATTCTTTTCTTCCAAATGGTTTATTCTAAAGGAAGCCTATATGATTTAGTAAGTGGTTATTACTGTAGGGCTGTTGTTGATTGCATTGTTTGCTCGTAGAGAGTGAAATCAAGAAAAAGAATCTCCTATGTCTACTTTGGCAAATTCTTCTAATATATTTTGGCACGAATGCCCAGTTGGGAAGACTGAGAGGCATAAACTACTTAACCAAAAGGGATGTGTTGTGTGGATAACGGGGCTTAGTGGATCAGGTTTGTTTTGAACACATTTCTTATTGCTTTCTGATACATTTTAATTATCAGGCAGTCAGAATTAGACTGTTTCAGCAATTCAAAACTCTTTCTACTTTTCATTTTAAAAAATTTTTAAAGGTCAATCAGAAAGCTGATTTTTTTTAATTTATGCCTAGATTCTGTGCATTAATCTGGGTCTTACAATTTGCAAATATAACCTTTGGTCATGGAACCATTAATGTAATTGTTCATAATCGCAAATTTTATATGGGCTTAGTGGCTTACTGGTGTTGCCTGTCTTGCTTCATAAGTAAAGGCTAGAAAAACCTATAGGCTCATATTAGTTATCTGTGGTGAACCCAAATTCTCCCAAAGTATAAGATTTCTATAGTTCTTAATGCTTCAAGTCTGTAAAAGGGAGTTGAACCTTGTGGATTGCTAAATTGGATGCACCTGTGTCCTGTGCTTGCTCCTGCTTTTTTAGAATATAGATGTCTTGAGTAAAAGGTAAGTGTCTGAATCTTCAGCCTCTGTTGTGTCTTATAGGCTGGAAGTAGAAGTTAAAGATATTTGTATATTGGACCAGCCAAATGTGTCAGTGTGAATGAGGAGAAATGCTTAGCATCTTAGGCACCATACACAATGTCGAGCTGTTGAATTCCTTCCTTGACCCACCATAAAGTTAAGTTGTGGAGTGGTACACTAACTAAAACCATCTCTCACACGCTATGTATTATTTATGTTCTTGTAATTGACAAATGATTGCATAATATAGTGGCATTTTGCTCAAATAAATTGCTTTTGTGAATTAATCATCAATTTTTGTAATCCACATGAATATTAAGAAGTTGCAGAGTCTATTGCGCTCCTTTTGTCAACTTTTTCAGGGAAAAGCACACTGGCATGCTCTCTAAGCAGAGAACTGCACTCTAGGGGGAAGCTGTCTTATGTTCTTGATGGAGATAACCTACGCCATGGACTGAACAAAGGCCTGGGTTTCAGTGCTGAAGATCGAACTGAAAATATCCGCAGAGTTGGTAAGTGTGATTTTATTTAGAAACAAACTTCTTACTGGAGTTGTGGCCCTGAAATTTAATTTTATGTAATAGATGCTTCATTGTCTCCAAAGTCAGGGCAAACTTACACATTGACATTAAACATGGTTTGTATATGTGCATGCAAAATGGTAGCTGTATCTGGCATTCTTATGAATGTGACTTACAATGTACTGAGAAGAGACTGATGATAGTACTGATTCGACTCCAAATTTGTAATAAATTTGGAAGGTTTTCTTAAATAAACTAGTAAATTAATCAGAAGTTATCTTCCACCAGGTTTTGCTCATTTCTTTTGGCTGATCTAAGTGGTATTCGCACTGTGTCAGTCGGATTATGTGGAGGCAGCTTTGACAGGCTGTTACACAGTGCCAGAAGCTAAACATGGCTTGTTAGCCCATCAGTTATCTAAATTTCTATTATGGCAGACCCAACTCTTTGGAGGTGTTCCAGAATTTCAAATCATAAATTTTCATTGTTCTCTGTTTTTAAGCTTTTCAAGTTAAAATGATCAAGTAGTGATAGAAGTTGAAATTTTTATTTTAAAAAAATGATCCTTTTCTTATCATTTGGTGAAAGTAGGAACATGTTAACTGACGCAAACGTTCCAAAATTGTAGGTTTCCAACTGTCCAAAAATTGCATTTGTGTGCAAATTGTTGGCCAAGAAAATCAACTTAAACTAAACTCATTTTAATTGTATTGAAAGAATTAGGTTATGATGAAGTTCCACATTGAATAAATTATTTGGATCCCAACAAACTTGAACCTGACAGTTAAACAACGTACCAGTATTTTAAAGAAAGAGAATATACCAACTATAGTACATGTAATTTGCTTAATATGTTATTTTTTTGTCATTTATCAATAATTATATATTTGTTTGGTTTAGGTGAAGTGGCAAAACTCTTTGCAGATGCTGGTTTGATATGCATTGCTAGTCTAATATCACCATACAGAAAAGACCGGGATGCTTGCCGTGCAATGTTGGCAGATGCAAATTTCATCGAGGCAAGGTTCCACAATAATGTCTCTTATTAGGACCGAGCAAATTTTCTTGAAGATGGAATGTCAGGTTACTTGTATCTTTACAGGTTTTCATGAACATGTCTCTGTCATTGTGTGAGTCAAGAGATGCTAGAGGCCTCTACAAGCTTGCACGTGCTGGAAAGATTAAAGGTTAGCTCTTGAAGCACATATTCAATGTTGCTTTGATATTTTGACATGGGGTTCCTGCTTGTCTATGCACACCCTCCCCTATATAAGGCACATACACAAAATTAAGGATGCAAAAACACAAGGATAGCATGTAAGCTGCAACAACTGCATTGTTACTGCACGTTTCACCCAAAGGAAATTAGAAAGGTGAAAAATTAAGTTAAAACAAAGAACTGCAAATTCTCTTGTAAAATAATGATGACTCCATTTCTCATTTTAAGTGTCAGATGCTCCGAATTATGAGCAGAAGGACTTTGTGAATAGAAGAGGGGTTGTGTAAAAGAGTGAACAATTATATGCCATTTTATTTGGGATTTTTAAAAGCACAGGCTAAATGCTTCCCACCCTATACACCCCATAAGACCTTGAGAATTTCCATGCTTAATTTCTAATCAAGAACAAGTTTTCAGGAGCATTAATTGCTCCAATATGTAGAAAAAACAGGAACAAGTTTGTATGTCTAGAAAAGCAGTACAAAGCAGGATAAGGGTAGGCTTCTTGGGATCACCTAGTGAGAACAATATATGATTATATAAAATGTGAATCACTTTTAGGATGTAATGAAGTATATGGTAAATACCATGTAGTTGAATGAAATAAGAGTAACTACAAGATTTTCAACTGCTTCAATGATTTCAAAAAAAATCCAGGACCAAATTTAGAGCATGATAATGAAGAAATTATCTGAGATTTGTATAATTGAGATTGTTTGATTATCTACCTATAATTTTTGCATGTTGGAAAGCTAACTTTGATGTTTCAAATCTATAATGATCCATAATTTGCATTGAATAAAGATTGCAAATCTCTGGGTGTGGCAATTTCTGGTGATACTAGTCAAGAATTGAATGGCTATTAGTATTTCCTTCCATTACTGATGGATTTTGTTCTAGATGGTTGCAAATGTACCTTTTTCTGAGTCTCATTTTCATCAATAATGTGATCTATATGACATTACAGGTTTTACTGGTATAGATGATCCTTATGAACCACCTTTGAATTGTGAGGTATGTACTACTGTGTCATTGTTCTAAAACGGCATAACATGCATCTTAAAGGGAAGTAACATGATATTTTATGTACCTTGTGCTATGATACTGTTTATCTTGAAGCGGGTATGATTTTCCTCTCCAATGCACAGATAGAAATACAAGAGAAGGATGGAGTCTGCCCCACACCATCTGCCATGGCTGGACAAGTAGTGTCCTACTTGGAGGACAAAGGATTTCTGCAGGATCAGTGATCAACTCCACTAACTTGGAGCGATCATAGTCATAATCTCATTGGACAAACAATTTTATCTGGGATTCATGGCCTATCCACTTTAACAGTTCCTGGCTAAGGGTGTCAGCAGGTTCCAACCATACATCATGTGGGATGCTTTTGTAATGAAATGATATGTTTCAGATTCAAATAGTACATATTTTATACACCAAGTGGGCACCATTGATGTTGTTTAATCATGGAGACTTATTATAGAATATACATTCATTTCCAACAACCATTGTTTTCAATTACAACCAAAATTTTCACGTTAGATATATATATATATAATTTTTTGTCGAAGTTCATCTTAGATATTTACTCATTCAAATAGTTATCAATTGTACCTTGAGAGGATTCTCATCACATGTGATTAGATCTCTCTGTATTTATCCATTTGTCAACTTGAGAGAAAAGAAAGAGAAGATTGGAAGTAACTTTGGGTCAAAGACAAGGCAAGAATCACCAAAGCCAAGGAATCCAGACCTGATTAAAAATTCCAATCACATTAATACGACGAAGTTTCTTGTCATTATCGTTAATAACGCTAACGTAAGAGACAACCCACCATCGATTGCGACCACAATAACTTTTCCCATCTCGTAACCAAAACCAACAAAACAGCCAACAGGGGAAGAGGAGAGAGAGAGAGAGAGAGAGAGAGAGAGAGAGATGGTATTAAACAGCAATCTGGTGGCGACTATAGCCAATATATCAGCCAATCTATGCCAATATATAGCATGCAATCCGGAGCGGCTAAGCAGCGACCAAGTCTTGAATCTGCTCTTCTGCTTCCCTCTCCATCACTTGGGCCGTCTTGCTTCATCTCTTTGGACCTATCTCTGCTACAATCCCAATCCCGCCAATCTCTCTGATATCGACTTCGACGACGGCGATGATTCCCACTCCGATTGAGTTCTTAAATCAATTCTTTCAGATGCCCATTTCTTTTCTTGTACTTGTTAATTTTATCATAATCGATACGAATTTTCTGAGAAAAGAAATTAAATGATGTTTCTTCATTGATTATGTAAAGGATGGGATTTTATTGGATTTGGATTTCAGAACTGGGTTTCTTTAAAAGTCGGTATCTTTTTGTTTCGTGGCTTGCGTATGCACCAATCGAAATTGCCAAGTGTTTGCCTCCGCGCCGTATCTGCCTACTCCTGGTGGTCCCTGGATACCAATAACCAGTATCGAGAGTTATATATATATATATATATATATATATATATATATATATATATATATATATATATTAATTGAACGATTATTAATTAATATTTATAATAAATAAAAAATTTAAATATAAATGTTTAATAAAATCATCATTATATGAGCTGAAAATTTTATTAATTGAAAAGTCCCAAATTATTTCAACCAGAGCCATCATTTCCGCAGCAGCTCATTCATTTGCTCTATTTTCAAACCTTTAGAAGATACAAAATTTTGCAAAAAAGAAAAGAAAACTTGGCAGATAAATTGAAAAAAAGGTCTGGTGGAATTTAAATAATATTTAAAGGGAATTTGGGTGGCGTTGTCGTCGGTTGGTTGTCTCCTCCTTTTGTTGCGCGAAGCAATGAGGACTATGGCGATGCCTTGCTCATTCCCTATATTTACCCGCTTAAATGTTAACAAAACCCACCTTTCTCCTGTCTTATTACCGTTTTGCCACTCCTCTTTCTCTCTCAGTCATCGTCGCTCTCTTTCCATGGCTTTTGCAACTCAGCCATCCACTCAGGTAATCATTTTTATCAGTTATCTTTTATTGATAATAACAAATTTCTGAGCATTTTTTAACAATTTGATTGATTGGCTATGGAAATCTGTTTGGGATTTGCTTTTGTTTTAGTTGAATTGATTGATTGATTTATTTCTTGATAGTATAAGCGCTAAGCTTTACATTTTAGTAAGTTAATGATTAACAATTTCAGATTAATGGGTTTCCTTCAACTATTGAATTGTCTTCTTTTTCAGCAGGCTGTGTCACCTGGGGATATTAATAGTGATGCCAATGTGTTTCAGTTGATCCAAACTCACCAGGTAGGTTCTCTTTCTTTATAAATGCTTAAGTAATTATTATTAATATCTTTATTAATAGTTTTTGTCATATGTGATGTGAACACATGTTTATGAATTTCACTGAGGAGTCTTGAGTTTGTGTGATTATAGAAAAAGGCAGCTCGACTTCCTCCCGTTGAGGAAATTAGAACCGTGCTTTATCACAGTATCCGTGGCATGCTATCAACTTTTTCTCAGGTTTGTTCATATGCTGGTTAGAGAATTCAACTCATTCATCAAAACAGAACTAATGGAATTAAAATTTTCATGACTTGAAAAAAATGTTTAGTGTTAATGAATGGCTAAATCCATTTGGTGGCGGATGCATCAACAATCAAAATGAATGCCAAATTTGGGCCTACTTTTTTTTTTAATTATTTTAAAACATTGCTGAAAGTTGAGTTGAGTTAAGTAGATTGCTGAAAGTGGAAAATCACATATAATGGGCTAAGATTTGATTGAATTGATTGTGAACTTCTCTAAACTAAAGCCAACATGAATGTGAAAATATATTGTACCATATGATGGATAAAGCGTAAATCCTATCGAAATCTGGGTTTGTTAAGTGTTGAATTTGAAAACTAATGATAGATAAAATGGTGACCCCCTTTTTATGTACCTAAGGAGATCAGCATTATTTGGACTGTCAAAAGGTCCACTTTTCTTGGGGTTTGGGAAGGGGGGTGTTTTAGTTTGCACACTGGTTTATACTTTATTGTGGCATTCATTGCTTGGACTACTTCTTTAACTGTTTACTGATTTATAGCAGTTGCTATTGATGAACAGAAGGTCGAGGGTTATCCATCAGGGTCAATGGTTGATTTTGCATGTGATATCGATGGATCTCCAATATTAGCAGTGAGCAGCTTGGCAACTCATACAAAGGTTTGCTCTATAACCTTCTTATTCTTTTCACGTGTCCTTTAACTTGGCAAATCATTTATCAATTATGAAAATAAATAGCCATTTCCTTGTTTGCATCCAGAGATCCACCTTCATGAAAAGTGACAAGTGTGACTCTTTTGGGTTTGTAAACTTTAAATTGATAATTTTTATCCATGTTTGCATATTTAAGGTTTGGTGAAGAGCTGATAACTGTTATAACAAAATGAAATTTGTTGCATGCTTTTGAAGAATAAAAGTCTGATAAATGAGATTGATTAATATATACGTGTTTGATTTCTCATATTTGTTAACTTATCCCTTGGTAAGTTCATTCCATGTGCATAATGGAGATGCTGGATTAAACTTAATTGTCCTTGCCAAATTCTGCTTGTTAATCTATTTATGTTCCTTTTTTTTTTCTTATATAATTGAGCATGCCATTGTTATTATTTTTGCCTTTTTTTAGTAGGAAATTTAGTCTTTTACAATCCTATGACTATCTGAAACTTGCTTTCCACAGGACCTCTTAGTTAATCCCAAATGCTCATTGCTTGTTGCTAGAGATCCAGAGGATAGGACTGAACCTTTTTTTTTTCTTATATAATTGAGCATGCCGTTGTTATTATTTTAGCCTTTTTTTTATAGGAAATTTAGTCTTTTACAATCCTATGACTATCTGAAACTTGCTTTCCACAGGACCTCTTAGTTAATCCCAAATGCTCATTGCTTGTTGCTAGAGATCCGGAGGATAGGACTGATTTGGTAATCACCCTGCATGGTGATGCTGTTTCTGTAAGTCATTTTTTTCCCCATTTCCTATATAGATGTTATCTTTAACTCATTGTTTTGGCATGTATTTTAGCTTGAAATTTTGCCATAGTGATGGGTTAATATAAATTTTAAAATTCCCTTCTGATGAATTACTTAGGTTTCTGAGAAAGATAAAGCTGCCATTCGAACTGCATATCTGGCAAAGCATCCCAATGCATTCTGGGTAAGTTGTTTCCTCTTATTCTTCAACATGCTGTTTTTTGGGTCTGCAAACACCATTGCTTAATATGAAGATCCCAACTAAATCAGCACATACAATATGAAGGTTGACTTTGGTGACTTCCAATTCATTCGCATTGAACCAAAAGTTGTGCGATATGTGTCAGGAGTTGCAACTGCTTTGCTTGGATCAGGAGGTTTTTGTTTTTCTGATTTTTTTTTCCCACTAAATTAAAGTCCAAAACTTTTACTTGTGCATTGTTGAGAGTGACTTTGGTATTCTTAAGGTCACTCAACTAAGACACTCACCAATACTTTTGCTTCTGCATTACATTATTTTTTTGAGTGCCTCCTAGATTTAGTTTAATTGTTTTATTACCATCTTTTTCCACCGCATTCTCCCATTTTATCTGTGTTATTCTAAATGTTGCAGAGTTTAGCAAAGAAGAGTATCAAGCTGCTAAAATTGATCCAATAGCTCAGTTTTCTAAACCTGTTGCGGTATGTTTTCCTCGAATGGTATATGCTTGCATGCTGTATATGTTTATATGTTGTAACTTTCTTCCGCACACCTCTTATTGGCATCTTGTCTTTTATTAGTCTCATATGAATAGAGATCATGCTGAAGATACAAGGCTCATTGTGCAACATTCAACATCAATTGCGGTATTCTGGTGTACTACTAATTTATATTTGGTTTATTATCTAGGAACCAACTATTATATGAAATGTGTATTATTGTTTTTTCTTCAGGTGGACTCTGCCTACATACTAGACATTGATAGTCTTGGATTCAATGTTAAGGTATTGACAATACATAACCATTGCACTTTGTGTGCCTACTTCACAAGTTTTCTAAAATTATTTTTTGCTTCCAGCTTATCTATTTTTCTTTTTTAATGATGTGCTAAAACTTTTTTCAAAACTGTTTCACTTCAACTAGTACTTTGTCATTTACACTTTTTCTGAACTCAAAATTAACCGTTCCTCTTTCCCTCTTGGTAAAGTTTTGACCTCATATTTATTCTTCTAGGCTGTTTATCAAGGAAGTACTTACAAGCTTCGGATTCCTTTTCCTAGACGCACTGAAGAGAGAAAGTGAGACGCTTTAACCATGCATGTGGTCTTCTGTGGAAGTTATATAATTCTCTTACGCGAAAAATTCATATATATTGTTCATTCTTCTTTTGTGCTCTTCAACTTTTGCTATTCTTTTGTCATACAATGTGTACTGCTAGGTTCTCATCTTAATTTTGTACTTCTTCCAAAACGTTTTTAGTTTTTGCCAACATTGCTGAAGTTAATTTGAGGATTTTCTTCTATTGGAATCTAATATCAAGATTTAAACCTGCGTGTATATATATATATATATATATATATATATATATATATGAAATCCTACCATAGTTGAAATCCGTGGGCCATAAAACTTATGGAGGCCTTTCTGCCATGGGCCCGCAGGTTTAAATCTTGATATTAGATTCCCGCAGGCCTTTCCATTGAATACAGAATCATTGTGTCATGTGCCATGACTTTGTATTGCAACTCAGTGGTGCTTCTCCTTCCCATTTGACTGCATTATTTGACTTTGATTTCTGTGTTTCTGATTAGCTTGTTTTCCTTCACATCTCAGGGATGTGAAGACTCTAGTTGTGGAAATGCTTCAAGCTGCGAAGTCTCAATTCTCAAGTTAAATGATACCATGCCGAGAAGGGAACAAATAGGTATGCTTATCCATATAACCTTGCAATGTGATGCTGTTTAACCATTTTGCCAGTTTTTTAGCAATAAAGTTTGTCATCTAAGTATAAAGAACTTGCCTTTGTCCTGACTTGAGCTGCAAACCTTATAAGCAAGCCACGTGCTTATGTTGGACATCCTAACCATAACCGTTACGGTTTTTCAAGCATAAGAGTTTTCCCTTTTTCTTTTCTTTTATCCTTTTTGTTTAGAAGTGGGTCCAACAGTTTTCGCACACTTTTACCATTTCATGTTTAGAACATTGAACTTAATTTTATTGCATGGAACAAAATACAAATGAATTGCATGATTTTTTTTTTCTAGAATTCCATAATGATATTCTTATTCTCATGCCTTGTGATCTCTTAATTGTGTTTCAAGAAACTATTCCATAATGATATTCTTCTTCTCATGCCTTGTGATCTCTTAATTGTGTTTCAAGAAACTATTTGAATTGTGTTCTTGTGCTTGGCTTCGATATTACATAGCATATTCCTGATTATGGTTCATTCTGGCAACTATTACAGCATCCAATGCGTCTACCACAGTTACCATGCGCAATGACTTGTGTTTGCGATGGAACTCCTCATTACTATTTGGGCTTTCCTATATTCTGAGATGTTCTCACTTGTCATCTTGTTTGTCTGTGTAGGATTCTGCAGCACATTACAATCGCAGCCTAGTTGATAATTGATATGAATGTAGCAAACAAAATACACATATAAATGCTAAAAACTAAACAATCACCAGGGTCTTGGCGGCTTGCTCCTCGTACATACTATTGGACAGCATACTTAGCTGCTCAAGGGGTGCAGTCAAAGAGTTGAATTATAAGCTCAAGAAATGTTTGATTGCAAACTGATGTAAAAATTTGTAAAACCATAATACTAACGCATGTTTCTTCTGCTCTAGTATTTTCTATGGTAAGAATGTATTGAATCCCCATAGATTTGGATTAAGAGAGCTAATAATGTGAGATCTCTGGATTTGTGCTTTGCAATTGGTTCTATTTTAAGCAAATGGATTCTGCAGAAAGAAAAAAAAAATTGAGATCAGATTATCATTTTGCTAATTAGTCTCATAGAATATTCAATTAACCGTTAGGAAATCTGTCAATTTGTCTATTTGTCACATGCATAAATCTCTAGTAGGTCAATTATATTTCACTGGAGATTTGATTCCCTTTAGATTTTTGCATGCTCGTACTGCCGAGCCTGATATGATTACAGCCATTGCTAGAGCAGCCGTGCACTATGCATCCATTTATAGGCATCGCCTGCATAATGAGGCCAAGTTGAGCCATCTTAATTGGCAAAAATTTTGACCATTTTAAATTGTTCGTTTTATTAAAATATGATTTTTATCACAAGCATCTTAAGAGTGCATTTTCACTGGAATTATAGCCTGGTAGGTACAAAGGATTACCGCATTGCTATGCACCCAGAGAGAGAAATTTGAAATAAAATAAAACAACGATTGTAGAAATGAGGAAATATGACAAGGAAGCAAATGGTAGATGAGAAAAAGAATTATTTTCTCAATGATAAAAATGAAGCTTAGATCTATACAACAAACAAAAGAAAGCAGAAGAGACCACTTCTGAATTCTTACTACCCTCATTTTTCCCATTCTAACAAACCTATTACCACATTATCATGATCTCCAAACAAAAATTCAAAAAAATTTCTTAAAAAAAAAAAAAAAAAAAGTCTCAGCTGCTTCAATTTCACAATCTCTCATTCTGAATCACTCTCCATGCTTCCCATGGCCTTCAGTCCTCTCGGTCTCTGCATCACATACCAAGAAAAGGCCTTCAAAAAAAAGTGAAACTAAAAGAGAGAACATTAAATTAAAAAAAAAAAAAACACTAATGATAATTCAGATCTAAGAGAAAATAAGCTTAAATACCTTCTTAGTGCTCTTCTTCTCCCTCACTTCATACCTCTCTTGGCACATATCAGTCAACCAAGCCCCAGGGCTCACTAACTGTCGCCCACCAAAAGATAAAAAGGGGAAAAAAATTAGAACCTAAAAACAAGGCATGACAAGGAAAGAAAAGAAAACCCTTCCCCTCCAACAAAGCAGACACAAATTTAAAAAAAAAAAAAAAATCAGCTATTTTTCCTTTCCCACCCATAAAATTCTTGTACAAATTTTCTCGAGAGAAGGAGAGGCAAAGAAAATGGAAAAAAAAAAATTATCAGAGACTTACAAGTAAGCTTCTTTGGATAATCTTGGCTCTCTTCTTAGGCCGTTGAGGAAGCTTACACCCTTTCATAGCCATAAAATCCTCCTCTTTTTCTTTGCTTGACAGTGTGATATATAGCTTTGGCCAAACGTGTCCTTTATCCTCTCCATTGTTACCATCAATTGAAATCTTCCCATTCTCGTCCACACTCATTGACCCTCTTGTCGTGTAATACCTGTCTTCTTTCTCCGGTGACGCCGATTTCCGGTTCTCAGTCGTACCAGACCGGAGTGTTGCTGCCTCAGAATTCCTGTACCAAACAGATCCGCATAAGTTGAAATTTCCAATTTTAACCATTATTTTAATCCATAGATTGTTCATAACTTGGGATCTGAAAGCTGCAAAATCATTTAAAAGAGTTTATTTTGTATATTTTTCTTGTTTTCTTGCATTTTCCCGTCAACCAAACAGGAGGTTGCAAGAAAGTTCCGACCTTTTCTCTTTTTATATTCGGGGAAATTCTCAACTGTCTGTTTGGTTGCTGAGAAAAGGAAAACAAATCAGAATTAGGAAATTGAAACAACATAAATAATACAGATTGAACTTTAATTTCTCTTTATAATTTCCCGAGCAACCAAACAGAAAAAAAAACAAGAAACCTCTGCCAACCTCATTTTCTTAGAGAAATTTCTCAATTTGGTTGCTGAGAAAAAGAGAAGATTAACGAGTCCGAGAGTATAGTGGATAAACAAAAACCAACTCTCAACAAAGCCTCATATTCCGAGTCAGGAACTGGCCCTTTTTCTCCTCGGAAGGCAAGCAAAGAAACCGAGCACCAATCTAACCTGGTAAGGCGATTGGATTGAGGATGAGACGTTTCTTTCTCTGTAGCAGAAGAGACGATGCGTCTATCAATACGAGTTGTGATTTTCCTGCGAAAGACACCATCGGATCTC
Organism: Hevea brasiliensis; assembly: GCF_030052815.1. Lineage (NCBI taxonomy): Eukaryota > Viridiplantae > Streptophyta > Magnoliopsida > Malpighiales > Euphorbiaceae > Hevea > Hevea brasiliensis. The sequence goes on along the minus strand of NC_079497.1, from coordinate 3,177,866 downwards.
TGTGAGATAATTTCAGGGTCTCTTACTCTCACACATCTAAGCCTCTTTTTATTCCCCCACTGCAAGAAAAAATCAGGCTCTAATGCTTTATTTGCTCTCTGGCTTTTCTCGTCTTTGTCCATGCCTACAATCACAAAAAAGATACCAGTGAAAACCAACCCAAAAGTGAAATCCGAGAACTAGCAGGAAATTGAGGCAAAGCGATGAAGAAGAAGAGTTGATTATTGATTAAGAAAACCCACAAGTAAAAATCACAGAAAGAGATATCCCGTTTTATCAGCCGTGAAAAATGAGAGAAACAGATAAAGGGGCTGGTTTAACACATCGGATTGGGTCTTGTAAGAGTTCCATTTGGAAGACCCAGAAGTGAAAATGAAAGAGATTGTGACTCTTAGTTTGAGAAGTGAGTTGATAGAGAAAAACCCAGAAGTGAAAAATCAGAGAAAAAAAAAAATATATATATATATATATATACATACATAAAAAGGGGCCAAATAGAAGATAAGGAAAACAGATTTTTAAAGAAGAAGCATCAAAAAATGGTTGAAATGACAAAAGAGAGTCAAAGAAATTGAATTCAGAAAGGATTATGAGGTAAACCTCAAGATCTATGAGTGTAAACAGAGATGGACAAGAAGATTCTTACTGTAAGATAATTGCATGAAGAATGAAGGAAAAATTGAAGAACAACCCCCGAGAAAATATATAGAGATGCAAATTCTCTAAAAACAAGACAAATCCCAGATCGTCTATATCCCAGATTATACCAACTCTCTCTCTCTCTCTCTCTCTCTCTCTCTCAATCTTTTTTCTTGTGTGTGTTTGTTCTGGTAAACTCTTCTTCTCAAAATCTAGCTTCGTTTTTTTTGTTTCTCTCAGTTTCGTGGGTTTCTTCTCTTTTTCTCCTTCTTCTTCTTCTTCTTCTTCTTCTGCTTTCTTCTTCTCTGCATTATTTCCCCCCCGCCTGTCACAGTATTTATCTCCCCCTCAATGGCCTCTAGCGTGAAAAATAACTGCAGATTACGCCAACCGTTGGATAGAGAACATACGGCTGGATGCGCTTAGCAACTTTGTCGATACCCTTTGCAAAGCCCAACTTTCTTTTCAGATGGCCATTTGTTTGATAGCTTTGGGTGTGGTAGATAAGCGGGTCTCCACCCACTCCTTTGGATTGGACTTTGAGGCCCAATTAGGATTGTTTGGGCCTCTCTACGTCATCTCTCATCACTTGCAAAAATTTTACTGGCTATCTCCGAACCTTTCTTTCTCTTTTTTTTTTTTAATTTAACTTAAATTTTAAATATTAAATTATTTTAATAATTTTTTAAAATGAAATAAAGTGCATAAAAGTACAGAATCTTGAAATTGCCACTGTGTTTATTTTAGGGTCGCTAGTCTACTTTGCAAGGGATAAGGTGTAGAGAAGGGTTCAATTCTTGGTGTTGACCATTCACTATTTTTTAACCCCATCAGATTTTGGTGGCCCTACAACCAGCCCTTCTTCTTTTAACTCAACTTGCCTTAGTTGGTAATTGGTCTGCGTTTTGGTTCGCTCACTTCCATAAATTTATTATGATTTTACTAAGAAATATATTCTTTTTTAAGTTATTTGTATATTTTATAATAAAAAAAAAATAAATTGATTCAGTATCTTTATTTTATAATAATAAAAAAAATTATAATAAATTGAGAAATAAATTGATATATGTCCGCTAAAATATATCATTAACGAGTAATTTAATTTTTTGAGATTTCACATTAATTATGAATATGTGTGTTTATCTTTAAAAAAAATTTACCTTATTTAATTTGTTAATATTTTTCTGTATTTTCTTTATTCTTTGTCACTTATAAAATAAAAAGACATAAAATTTTTATTTGAATTCACTAATTTAATTTCTAATGTAATAATGAAGTTAAATCCAAACTAAATAATTAAAATTTTACACAACTTCTCTAATGTGAAGCACTAGCACTATCACATTGTTTGGTTCAATTTCAAAACACTAAATTCCATGGAATTTAACTAAATTCTTTATTTTATATATTTTGTTAAAAAAAAAAAAAGAAATATTCTTCCACTCCTTCATCTTTTTGTTTAGCTATATATCAAATTTACTTAATATTTATTAATGTGCTCATACATGTCACACTATGATACAAAATGCATGTTATGATATTTTATAGAGTCCATTATAATTAATATAGGAGGAAAAAAATTAAAGAAGATGGAAACCATAAATTAGTTTTTTATCTATTTACTATTAATATATATGGATAATTATATAACATATTTATATTTGTCCTAATTTTTAATATTTAAATTTATTATAGGAAATTAGTACAAATGAATTTCTATTATAAAATTATACTAAATTATATTAAATTTAATTAAATTATGTATTTTAAGTTATATCATACTAAGTAATAAATTTATTTCAAATGAATTCTAAAAATTGAGATAGAATTTAACCAAACATATAAATCTGGTTGATGTAAATTGCACTCATCATCTCTTAACTTAACTGATGTATTTATTTCATTTTAATTATTTAACTTTAATTTATTAGAATAAATTTTATCAATTTTATTTTTATTTTAGAAAAAGTCTTTTAAACTGTGATAGCAAAATTTTCATGTTAAAAATAAAAAATTTGTTTTTTTTTTATTTTGTTATATATTTGACATTAACATATATGCCCTTGTTAACAAATGTAATACTTATCTTGAAGCTACATTATTCCAACCTTTCAATCAAGCATTTGAAATTTGTAGATGGTGGGTGTGCTTTTGAGGACTTTTATCTTGCACATGGAGTACCATTTCAACTAGTGTAATTTCAACAATATTATTCTCATTTATGCATTGTTTTTCACAATTAGAATGTACCCACTATTGTTGACTTGCTAATTGTTGTTGCTTTTGCTTTTGGACACTTCCTTGTTACTAATAATCTTACAATCATTTCAACCCATTTATCCAAAAGTAAGCATATGCCATTTTCTTTTTCAATCAAATTATTTTATTTTAATATTAGAGCCTTGGGCATATCATGCTCCTATTTCCACAAAATTTTTTTATTAATTAGACTAAAATTCAATATGATTTCCCCCTGTTTTACCAACGATAATTTTTCATGACTGAAAGGCTAATTTTTGCATTCTGTGTGGGGAAATGTTATGCAATTTTCCTCTCGTCAGAGTATGCCATAGTTGGATTGATGCTTCTTTTTGCTTTTTTTGAGTGGTCAATCTTTTATCCTCATACTTAGCGCTCAGCAAATTTTGGTTCAAATTGAAAAATCGAATTGAACCGAGTCAATTTGATTCAATCGATTTAATTTTAAAATTTAATCGGTTCAGTTCGATTTTACATTATAAAAATTTAGGTTATTTCGGTTCGGTTCTATTTTGAAGATAAAAAATTTATTAAACCGAACTAAACCGAATAGTAATTTATATGTTCAAATTGAACTAAATCGAACTGAATCGATTTTTAAATTGATTTATTTTTATGAGAAATTTATGAATTATATTTAATTTTATATATATTAATTGTTTAATTTCATTGATTAATGGTTATTAGGTTCAAACCAAAGTCAAAATTATATCAATAACTTGAAAATCAAGTATAAATTAAAAAATCAATCAAAAATCAAAATCAATCGGTTTAAACCGAATAGAAACCGAAATAGAGCGATTCGGTTGAATTCGATTTTTCATCAATTTCTATTCGATTCAATTTCTAAAATATATAATTCGATTTTTATAATTTAATTCGATTCGATTCGGTTCAAACCAAATGCTCACCCCTACTCATACTTACTATTATAGGTATATAAATGAATATAACTATGCCCATACCCTACTTACCAATCACTTCCCATTCAATACATTGCCCCTCTCCTTGCCTTATCAACTGTCTTATAAGAAAAATTATTAGGTACACTCGGTGTTCATACACTATTTTTTACAATCATATGAAATTCACTATTTATATTATAAGAGGGTTCATTTTTTTTTATAAAAGATAAAATATTACTTTTTAATACTTCCTGTGTATCTAAGTAGTAATCCTAAAATACCCTTTACTCTTTCTTCTTCTTTTTTTTTTTTAAATAATAATTATTAAATTAATATTCATATTTAAATTCATGAATTTATTATATATATTTTAATTAATCTTACATAAATCTCAATATAAATATTTAATATAATAATTATTAAATTTGTTTTTATATGGGATCCAACTTACATTAGATGTAATTATAAAATTTTATTTCTTTATCCCTTGAAATTGAAATTATTTTTTTCAAAATTTATTTATTAAATTATTATTATTAATTGTAAAAAAAATGAGGGGCTTAAAAATGAAATTTACCTTTAATTAATATAAAGTTTGGATATGACTTTTCTACGGTTGTTGAATTGTTGCATTGAATTTGAATTATCACCCATACATTAATTTGGAAAAGACATATAAGATGAATAATGGTTTCCATCTCTTTTCCTCATTTCTTCCCTTATTCTCTATTTAAGGACATCGTTTATAATTTGCTAAATTCAAACGTAATGATTGTTGACCGTTGCAAAATGTACGTTATATCCCAAAAATCAATTTTAAGCTTATGAATGGATCAAAATCACTTTCCAACTTATTTTTAAAGTATAATTAATTAAACCGTCAAAAACAAAAAACTTTCGTCACAATTTTAGTAAAAATTGTTAGGATGTCAATTCTAGAACATCACTCTAACATTAATAAAATATACTATTTTTATGATTTTATGAAAATTCCTATTTAATAAGTAATTTTGAAAATATATTATTTTATATTAATTTTGAAAATTTTTATGTGGGCTTGAAAATGAAATTGTTATGTGCTGCTGCCATTGCTCGTGAACCAAATTGTCCTATTTCAAACAAATTAAGGTGAATTTGAGGTTGAAATTCACGAAATCCCAAGTTTGCCATCAACATCCGGCTTAAAAGCCACAGAGCATGCCCTGAAGTAGGGTCATAACCGGACATTCAAATATTAAATTCCAAAAATAGGAAAAATTTATAAAAATGTATTGGTTGAGAAGTGGAGGTCCTCAAAGACGGAAAGGTTTTAAATTTCCCCTTTTATATAAAAAAAATAGTAAGAGGAGCGAAGGAACCGTTGGCAACAGCTGGAAGGCACAAAAAGAATCCAAAGCCACACGGCGGAATGGGCCCATGGTTCGATTTTTATTAGGAATCGTTGGTTCCGAACTATAGTTGAAATAGATCTGAATCGAACCACTGCATCCATATTCTGTCACATTGTTAAATTGGTCACGATTTTAATTTTATTCAAATTGAAATAGTTTAATAGTTAATTTTTTTTTTTAAACTGGATCATTGAAAATGAGCAATCAATTTCAGTCTAATTCAATTTGAATTTCAGAAAAAAGAAGCGGATCGAAATCAATTTCTGGTTTTATTTTTATTCAAACTCATGGAAATGATTTCATTTTAAACTTTAATCAAACCGATATTGATTCAGTTTTAAACCCAAATCAGAAAGTAGCCAACGCGCAGAGGCAGCCATCACTTTTGTCCATTGAAAAATACTAAAATAGGTTACTCTCCCAAATTAAGAAAATCCATGTGTGGTCTCCATCAACCGTCTCCACCCCCTTCAACTCCCTATATAAACTACCAACCTCCATAGCTTCTGCCACCCCACCAGCAGTGTTCCAATTTCTTTCTGCCTCCACAAATTTTCCCATCTTCTAAATACCTAACTTTCTTGGGAAAATTTCGTTTTTTTCTTCCACCAAACAGGAAAATCTACGATGGAGGCATTGAAGGTGAGAGTATTTGTGGCCATTGTGGTTGTTCTCATGGCGGTTTCTGCTGTTCAGAATGTGGCTGCTCAGGAAGGCCCAGCTCCTAGCCCTGCCTCTGATGCCACTGTTTTTGTACCAACTGTTTTCGCATCTCTTGCAGCTTTTGCTTTTGGGCTCCTCATCTAAATGGGTCTTGAAGAAATTCTTAAATTTTGAATTTTGAAAGCGTAAATTCTGAGTTCTTTGCCTCAGGCTCTTTCTTGTCCCACGATTACATTTTGAGTCTTTGATAGGCTAATGGGATTGTAATTGTGGGGCAGAAAGAGGCTGCGAGACGTTTGCTTCTTTTGAATTTTCATTTATCATGATGTTTATGAATATTTCTTTATTTGTATAATTGATGTGACTTGGTATTTTTTTGTACAATTCTTGTGATTTTGCTTACGTCTTCTCTGAACCCTGAAATTTTTCTGTTTCGTTTTACTTTTGTTGTACCTTTTGATGCTAAATTCAAAAAAAAAAAAAGGCTGAATATTATCAAAATTATGATATCCATTTGAATGGGCAAAAGAAATTGGGATTGGAAGTAATTGGATTGGCTGGTTGGTCAATAGTTGAACCAATCACCTTGCTATTGGGTGATTAAATTCATTTTCGATTAGAGATAGTTGTTGGTGGCCATCTATAAAAAAAAAACTATGAATCCAAGAGAATCTTTTTTTTTTTTTTTTTTGGAGTAATCCAAGCGAGTCTATTCAGCCTGTAATGGCGAAAAAACTTGGCAGTTGGCACAACATTTAGCCCTGAAGTTAGTGGGGAAGTTTAATTTAATTTATTTTTAATTTTTTATTTAAATTAATTTAAAAATTTTAATTTAATTCTAATTTAACTTAAAAATTAAAATTTATGAATTAAATTTTATAATTTATTAATTTAAATAAAAAGTTTAATTTTTTGATTTTATAATTAAATTTCTTGATTTAATTCTTAAAAATTAAAAAATTAAATCTCTTAATTTTTTAAAAATTTAAATTAAATTAAACTTAAATTAAAATTTTTAAATTAAATTAAAGATAACAATGAGCTCTCTCCTTCAATACTACACCACACGAAATTAAATTAAATATAACTAAATTGATTTAAAAAAAAAAACTTTATATGGTAGTAATTTAATTGGGGATAATCTTTCACAATCTGCAACGAATCTTCAAAAATTGGAAAGAACAAGGGGTTGCACTTCCTTGCACATGCCCATTGGATTGCTAGAAGCTTCGTTTAAAAAAAAATTATAAAAAATTAATTCAATTATCACATAATTATATTATTTAAAAATTATTTTTATATTTTTAAAGTAAAAAAAATTAAATTCTTTTATCTATTAAATTTTAAATATTAAAAATAAAAAATATATTATATATATTATTTATGTTATGAATTTTACATTTAATTTATTATAAATTTTAAATATAATATATATTTATAATAGAATTCAGACTAAAATTTATATTTATGTCAAATTAAACCATATAATTGTTATAGCTCAATCAAATTTGTGTCATGCGATCATATCATATCATCCAAACGAGGCAGCGGTAAAATTGTTAATAAAACGAGGGCATTATAGTAATTACGATACATCTGATGTTCCTATTTCAATGATAAAACCCTAATTTCCAATCTTTAAAACCCTTGTTTGACTGCAACGCCATCGCAAACTCCTCTTTCATCGCTACGACTCTCTCTTCTCCTTCTTCTTCTTCATTGAAGCTCTTCTGATCATAACTGCCTTTCAGAGTAGCCATGTGAATCGTAATACAATTTCATAATTGGCTTAGTTAGGAGGCAGAGATCAAACTGTTTGATCAATCTAGGGTTGGTCATTCATAATCCAAGGCCTTTTTGAGGGGACAATCTTGCTATTCCTCTATTGATTGTCCTCCAAGCAGCCTTAGACATCTAAGCAGAAAAGAAAGATCTCCAGGTTTAATTCTTTATTTATTTATTTATTTATTTAAATATCATAAATTACATTGCCTCCGAATAACCAGAAGGTTCATTAACACGATACCGTTTGGTTCAGACAGAGGCGAAGATCAATCCGAATCAGTTTGAGGGAGAGGAAAATTTTCCTTCCTTTCCTTTCCTAGATAGATTCGAACATTTGTTTTTCTCATAATTTTAAGAAGTTAAAAACAAAAACCAGACGAATTCTGCGTTAGGTTAAACCAAACCAATTTCAAAGTGAAGTTCGCTGTAATAGGTATGTGGGATAAGAAATCTCTATTTCTTGCCAATTGCATCCATGATCAACCTTCTTTTTATGCATTGATGTGGCCGTGGATATAAAGCTGTCTCATGAATTATATGGTCCTTTTCTTCGTGAGTTTGTGTGATGAAAAGAAGTTGAACAGTAACTGAAAGTTGAGAGAGACGCCAACAAGCAACTTTCAATAAATATTGACAAGCAATTGGGCCCTTAATCAATTTTTTCTACCACAAGCCTTATCGGTGAATGAATCTATAATCTTATCACAAGGAATCTCATCATATCGTTTGTAGATGCTACAGAGACTGGCTAAACAAGTCCACTAACAAAGATAATTGTTGAAATTAGGTTATTAAACCCACCCAAATCATTACAAGAGAGTGTGGGCCTAATGCCACCTTAATTTCCATCATAATTTCATAACATGGCTTCATCATTTGTTTCCAGTGTTTTAGACCTTTCTCTCCTTTTCCTTATAAGCTTCTTCTTTTTTGAGAATCTTCATTGCTGCTTGAAAAAGTTTTGAATTCCACCTTAAAACAGTGTTTATTGTTCTATTCAAAGAGTTTGAGTTGCGGTATTATTAATTTTTTTTAATTTATCATATTTATATAATTAATAAATAAATATTTATATTGAAAACAATACTATTCTTTTTTATAATAATATAAAATATTATTTTTATAACTTATAAATAAAATTATTATCAATCAATAATTATTAAAATCATTCGATGAATACAATTGAGATAAATTTTTAATTATTCATTATCTTATCAGTTAGCCACGTGTATCTAATTTAGTTTAAGACTAACTAATATTAATAATATAATATTTACTGCTTAATTATTATAATATATTAAATAAAATATAATTTAATTATAAAAAATATTTAATTGTAAGGTCTAATTATAAAAGAATATAAAAATAATATTAATTAAAAAGTTAAATTAATTAACCCATCTAAAAAAAAGTAACACTATTTTATAGTAATAGGTTTAATTTTATATGTATACACTCATTGTTTTAACATATTTTTTTTAATTTAAATTTAATATATTATAAATTACATCAAAATTTAAGAACAAAGTAATTTTAATTTTTTGTTACTTATAAATTAAATTTACACATTTAATAAACTAACAAATCTAAATAAATGTTATGAAAAGTCTATAAATATTATTTTTGGATAACAATAATAATTACAAAATTATAACAATAGGATAATAATAATGTCAATCAAAATCTTAATATTTTAAATTAGTGTTTATATTGAAAAAAATAAAATACTAAAAAAATAATTTAAATTCATATACCTTAAGTTGTTTAAAATTTATAATAAATAAATAAAAATTTTAAAAACTGATTTAATAAAATAAAACTCATAAATAAAAATTTGATTGTAATTCAAGTGTTTCTTCTAATTCAAAAAATTTAACTAATTAAAAAAATGAAATAGTAAAAATTATTTTAAAATTATCTCAATAAAAATAAAAATTATTAAATAATTTATAAGTTATTAGAAAATAATATATATATATATATATATATATATATATATATATATATATATATATATTAAAAAAATAGAAAAAAATGCAAAAAATCTCTGACTGTCTAGGAAGATGTGAAATGATGCAATTAGAGGAAGGAATCTGCAAAAAATAATTACAATTTGGGCAAAATAAAATAAATAAATAAAAATAAAAGCAAAGGAAAATTTTTACTCTTCTTAGGAACATTAAAAGTGAGTCTATAATAATAATAATAATAATAATTTATTAAACTATAAATTATTGCCTAAAAATAAAATCTTAATTTTCTTATTGTGAATGAAAAGTGCATTTAGCTCAAGATATAGGTCATATACATTCAATAGAAAAAGAAATTATTCGATTTTTTTCTTTTGCTTTCTTTCCTTCCAAACAAATATAGATTAATCTAATTCTTGCTTTTCTAGTACTTTCCTCTTTAGTTGATTTTAATCAAAACCCTCTCATTCTTAAGGACATAGAAACCAAACAGAATCATTTTTTTATATATATATTTTTTATTTTTGAAGGAAAAAAGATTGGTAAATTGCAAAAAAAAAAACATATAATTTTAATTTTCAATTTCCTTAATTTTTATCAGACAAAATTAAAGCACAATAAATAAATAAATAAATAAGTAAATCGAAATTGAAGAATATAATTGCGTAACAAAGGTGATGAAATGGACAATTCGTTGACATCCAAATTAGAAAAACAAAATAAATAAATAAATTCTCATTCAAACACATAGACCCAAAATTAATTTTGACATTTTCTGATCATGATTTTTTTAATTGGAATTGTTCTGATGTTATTATGAGGGACACCTAACTCAATACCTATCTTGCAAAGCCAACTATACATGGCACCCAACATGTACTTCCAAACCCCAATTGGGCTTTCACATCACCACTTCTAGTGAACCCCATGTCACCACACCAGTTTTGAAAATTAATCACCCTATGCCTTCCATTTTTTTCTAATAATATCAATGGGTGTATGAGTAACTCACCGCATCAAGTGGGTCATCACTCAATAAATCTCTTTTGTTTGCATAGTTGGGTTGTTCCATCAATCACTTTCTCCTCTTCATGGCTTATAGAAAAAATATCTTCAATTAAATTTCATTAGCTAGGTAATGACTAAAACATCCCCACATTTCATACTGAGTTTTGCATTATGCAAAATTTTGTAAATATTCTAAATATTATTTAGGGACTCCTGAATTAGAAGACATTTGCTTGGGTCAATGGCCACAATACAAGCTTTTTGCTAGTGCTAGAAGCGGATCACAATAAAGATACCAACCTCTTATAAGTGGCTTGTACATAAGCATAGGGAATCTCTAATACACAGGATTCATCAGAATCTATACACAAGTAAATATCTCATATATACTGCTTTTTATATGTACAAAATATGAAGAGAAAACCATAAATAAAAGCTTACATATAGGCATAATAGATTCATCACCACAATTGACAGCAAGGAACAATTGGGATTGTTCTGTGATATGAGTTTTGCTTCAAAGACCATCATAGTAACCTCCATAAGTTATGTGAGCTCTAGAAATGGGAACTCCTCTTACTGTTGTAATTGCTTCATTGAATTTTGTTGCATGGTGAATCACTTGCTTAATCCTCTACAACAAATAGTAAAACATGTCATGTTCTACTTGATCAAGGATTATACCCAGTTGATCAGGGATTCTCGATCAAGAAATCAAATTGAGCATCCTAAAACACCATTTTTAAAGTCTACCTAAGTGATCTATGAAATTAGTTCTAAATATGCACAAAGTAATATGCTTTATAAAGAAAAAAAGAAAATGGGTAATCTAAAAAATTTTCAGAAACACAAGAAGAAGATAGTTACAAACCTTGTCTTCATTGAAACTCTGGAACCTCAGCTTTTGGTTCTGTTGCTGATTGTTTCTTTGGTGGCTTCCAAATATGATGATACAAACAGTAGCAGCTGCAATACCAAAGGAGCAAATTGCTCCAATCCCATTCAAGCTCCACTTCCATAAATTCAAGCCACTATTACTCTCCTCCCAATTAACCTCTTCCACTTCCTTAATTTCTTTTTCATTCTTGTTTCTTGGGGAACAAATCTTGGTTTCCAAGGCATCACCTGTATCCTCAAAGTTAAACTTGCCAGCATCAATTTGAGGAGGCACAAAACCTTTGGTTGTTGGGGACTTTGGAGAGTCCATTTTCATGTCGACAAATTCATTTTCCTTCATTTTCTTGAAGAAAACTTGGGAAACTTGGTCTTGATCAGCTTCTTTTGAAGCTATATCAGGACCTTTGACTTCTGGCATGATCAAAGAAGGCACCACCTTGATGTCAATAGGCTTTGATTTGTCTTGTTGATCCTTACCAGTTGTGATTCTTGTTGTTTCCAACTGAAATGGAACTGGAACAAGTTGGTTAGGCACCATCCTTGAATTTTTTGGGGGTGAAGATGGGCACACAAAGTAGTTCATATCGAACACACTTTTCGAATTGGAGCTACGATTGCTTGCCGCAAAATTCTTTTTTTCACCATCTTCACGGTAATCAAGAAATCCCCCATGGGGCAAAATTTCCCATTCTTCAAGATCCATTTCTAAGAGGGAAAATTCTTTTTCTTTCTTGGAAAATATAATTGGATCAATATATGATGATTATGATCTAGGGTTGAATTATTGATCAAAGAAGGTGGGTTTTTCATGGGGTATTGTGTAGAATTTCATTAGTAAAGGGCCACCGCAGCATGGTGTCTTCTAGCTTTTTGGAGCGTTAATTTAAGATTGAACCCAGAGGCAAGAAAGATAAGTCTGAGATCTTATCCTTACAAAAGGTGCCAATTAGGAGGTGGTCCATTGGGACCCACTTAAGAGAATGCCTTCTTTCATAGGGTTCCTGTGGGTATTTCTTTTTGATTTTCATATCATGCGAGTTTGATTACTGTAATGTTACTTTAGATAAATTTTAGTCAACAGTAATGGTCGCTGATCAAAATGTGGTGACAGGCAAGCCCATAAGTTGTTTTTTTAAGGTGTTTTTTTAATGAAACATTCTAGAGAGAAAAAGAGAGAAAGTGAGAGAGAAGGGCTTGTTTTTTTCTAGAGATTCCTTCACAGAGAACCACTCTAATCAAGGGAAGGAGAGCAGTGGTTGCTGGTGAAAGTTTTACTTGGAATGAAAGTGACTGGTTAGGCTATTGAAGAGAAAAGTGGAAAAAGATGAAAGTGTAATCTCCACAACTGTCCATAGGATGGTATCCCTTCCACTTTTACATTAATCAAAGTTATTTTTTTTTTAAGTAATAATAATATTTTTTCAGGAGAATCTTTAAAATGAATATTAATTAGTATTATCGCAATATAAAAAGAAATTAATAATAATAATAATAATAATAATAATAATAATCTTGTTAATTGTGTGGATATATTAGAACAAAATAATGGAGTTAGTTGATTATAAAAGGTTAAAAACCAATGCTTCTTGAATACTCAAGTCTTAATGCCTATAGCAGATTAGCAGTCACAAATAGCTTTTAAAGCAATTTTAACGTTCTCATTACTTGATAGGCAATGTTTGTTTCATATGCATCCAGCTGAATTGATTGAACCATTCCATGTGTTTGTCTTGTTGGAGAGGCAACGTTTGCTTGTATTTCGCCTCTTCCATCCACTCTCATGCACAGCATACATACATGTGGCTTGCAAGTTAAACCCTTGAAGGAGAATTTTATTTTTGGTTGTTTTCTAATTGGGACAACAAGACGTTGCAAGCAAACAGCCTACAATCCGGTTGTTGTCACGAATCAAGATGGGTTGAAATTTATGATTAAAATTTCAAATCATACATAAAATTTTTTTATAATATTTTATAATAATACATTTCGAAAGTTGGGGCCAGACAAGAGAAATGAAGAAAAACGTCACAGATGCAGAAGCAAAATTTTGCAGATTTAGTTTCAGATTGAAGTTGGAATAATGGGGAAGCAAGCCAATCCAAATTTGCAAGGCCTAAACAAATCCCTGAAGAAGAGGCATAACTGGTATGGTAATTCACCACTAGTAAGAGAAAAATGCAATAGCCCAAACATGCTTTGGTTCCACAGATGTGTAAAAGGTTCCTCCAAATGACAAATAATATACAAATAGCGCAAAGCTGTTCTCAAATTTACATGCCTGTTTTACTTCCTCCCAAAACTCAAAAAAAGGACAACAGCTTCACCTATAATCATCAGCGCTAATCATTATAAAATTTTAACAAGGGGGAGAGAGGGAGAGACTATGTTAAACATTATCTCATCATTAAGCCCTTTCCTGACCTCATTCAAATCCCACATCTATGTTAGGATTGTGACCTGCCTGATGATGAAGATTCACCCAATGAAACAGAAGCCAATGAAGCCCAAACCCGGCAATTTTTGGCACCTTCATGAAAGTTCCTTGTCTTGCATACTCTTAGTTTGGTCCAGATCCAGATCCTCCTTACATCAATCATATGCAATATACGACCAAATAATTGACTTGTCTCACCAAATATTTCCAAGTTGAAATGAGGAAGGTATGATGCATAAAAAGCCTTGAGACGAGATAACCCTTTTGGAGATATAAATATCAGTACTCGTAAACAAAGGAACAACATGGCTAATACTAAGTAAGTTTCCCTTTTCATCATCTCCTCCAAGGAAGACCCATCCCATTGCTGCATGATTGATTCTTCACAACTACCCAAACTTGTTGGCTCGTCTTCAGCAAAATACTGAACTGGTTTGAGTCCTGAATTACAGATAGGTTGGTTATGAAACAGGAATTATAAATTTTACCGATGACTCCTAAACTAGCTTCAGTTTTACGGTGCTGAGGTTCTGGCATGCAATGATAATGTGACAGACAAATAGCTCAATGTTTAAATATCTTTCATAGAAGAAGATTCACCTGTTGTTTTCTCATAAAATTGAACAAGGGATTGGAGATTCTTCGGCCCATGATATTGCACCTTTGATGTCTGGTTGACCATTAATAACGATGGCAAGCTGTGAATTCCATATCTTGAAAATACACTGCAAAGAAAAATGATATAACATTGATATCAAGAGAAATTACAGCTTAATCAAACACAACCTTGGCTTTTTGATGCAACCTCTAAAGAACAATTATTTGTAAAGATTGCAACACATAGATAAAACGTATTAGAAATGCCAAAATCATAGGGCCGCACACCTTGTTAATAGGGAGTATGCCTAAAAAGTTCAGTAGAAGTCCACCCAGAGACAGCAATGAATTAAAGAAATGGGGAATAATAAATAATCTCAAAAATCTCATCTACTTTCTTCCTATATTTGTAAACACAAGTGAGTATTTCAACTTACAACTACAAAATTTAGAGAGAGAAACTATTTGCAAATTCATGCATGTGTAAAACTACAAAAAGCGAAGATTATCTCAAAAGATTACATCCCAGTTGATTTATATCATGACATATTGTTACATTAAGTCATGTTAATGGCATCATACCTCGGGAGGGCTGAAGATTGCTCAATGGCCAAATGCTCTATTTGAGGGAACATTGAACCAAGCACATTAAATCTAGGACGCATACTGCATGAAAATGGGCACCAGGAAACATAGAAGAGTATAGCTGTGTACGAGTTTCTCTGTTTTGAAGTCAAAGCTCTATCCAGGAAGTTCCCACTGACCTATTGACAATAAGCAATATATAATTCAGCACTATATAATAAAGTAAAACAAGAGGACCATTTGAGACCAATCAAACCCAGAGACAAAGTGATCATTATGCTAGCAACGGCAGAGAAATGACGATAGAAAATAGATTTTTAAGCAAGTCATAGAACCTGGTGTAGATAGATGATAAATTATGTTATATATAAATGTGGATCAAAGCCAGTGATGTTAATTTGGAAAGAAATGAGGACAGAAAAGGAAAAAAGCAACATGGAAAGAAAGGCCAATACACAAACTTGATCAAGAGACAGAACATACTTTGAATCATAATGCCACAAATATCATAATTTAATTCCAGGTGGAACCAGCTGACAGTGTTAAAGTTATTTTTAAGAAACTATAAGAAAAGAAACACGGATGGAGCTGAGATACAAGACTATAATGCCACAAATAATCATAATTTAATAACTAAATTCAATTTTCACAACTTGTATTCAGCATAATGTATAGAATTCAATTTCATTTAGACCATTTTATGTGGTTGGAATCAAACTAATTAATGTGATTTGAACTGAAATTGCAATTCACACAAAGTGGACAAATAGCAATTCATATTTATTTCAACGTCATTATAAATTTATCTATGAACATGCTTCACTTTAAATTACCTGTTCATAATGTTTAACAAATGCTCACAACTTTCCTTCTTTTACTTGCATTTTTAGCCAGTAGTGTGGAAAATTCATTTCAATTTAACTTTGTTCTTCCAACTAGGCAACTACTGAACTGAAATGCAAATTCAACTCATCATAATATAACAAATGTGAAGTCAGTGTTAATTCATTCATGAATTTGTCCCAGACATTTAGTAAACAAAAAATATCATGCATTTCCAATGAGGCTTTCTGGCACCAAAGCGGTGAATACAAAATGACAAAGGCAACTCTTGGGATAGGATGAGGCTAGAATTGAGATTTTGTTGGTTTTTCCAAGATGAAGCCATAATGTGGACTGTCCAGAAAAAAGAGGCCAGTGCTCCATGACTTATATGGTACACACTAGACATAAATTTCAAGAAGAATCGGAAGAATATCATGACACTTCACTGAATAAGCACCAAAAAGCAATTAAAATTTCAATGCCTCTACAACTTGATCAAAAAGAAATCCTGAATTTTTTTAAAATAATTTAACAAATAAATCCACGCTTTTTTCAGGCCCAGCAGACCTAATTATGTTGAGGCTAATGAACTATACTTTTAGTAGTTTTGGGGCAAAATAAAATTCTATTTGACGCATCAAACTAGAAAATATATATCCATTTCCAAAATGCACCAAAGAATTTTAGAGTTTCAGTGGGGTTAGAAGCAGTGTACATCCGCATTTGGTGGTACATCCCTTTTGCTTTTAATTTACTTGTTATGGAAAGTCAATATTATATTCCTATTTAGTTTAGGATTTATATTGTTATGTGTTAATTTATTTAGAAAGAAAGAGAATACAAGAAGGAAATAGAGGAAAAGGCAAAACCAAAAAAGGCTACATCTTTACTCAATTTCCGTTTAACTTCTCATAATGCATGGTACATATTTATAATGAAAAACTACAAGATATAGATAGGGAAGACTTCTAACTAATGAGGGATTCTCCACAAGATGGACTCATCCCTTGAATTAAGTAGATAATAACTATCCCTTAAATTAAGGAATCTCATCAATTCCAACACTCCCTCTTGACGAGGTTCTTATTGAAACCAAAGACCAACTCATATGCACCATAAAAGCCTCCAAAGACTGCAACAAGTCCAGCAACTAAGCAGGTTTACCAACACCCTCAAAGGGTATGTGGAATGGATCAGCAACTCTCTTGGCTAAGCTCCCTTCTCCACATCAAAAGCTGGAGGGAGAAAAAAAGATGTTAGGGACTTAAACCCGAGGAAAATAGCTTTTGGGATTCAAGCCCATAGCTTTTGAGAAGAAAACCAGAATAGAGACTTTAACCCTTTGCTCTGATAAAAGAGAAGAACATAGTAGGGACTTCAACCCTTGGCTTTGGAAAATATGAAGGAGAGTATAATAAGGAAACAAATCCCAGAATTTCAAAGAGAACAAAGCCAAGAGGGATAAAAAAACAAAAGACCCAGTGACTGTGCAGGCTCTATCTGAGGTCATCAGAGTGTGGCGACGTGGCCAGTGGCGGTGAAGTAAGAAAAGGTGGTTGGAGGAGTGCTCATGCGTCAGCGCGTGGATCTAGGGCCAAAACTCTGTGGCGGCATATGGGGGCTCATGATGGTGCTTCAGGTGACCGGATTCTTAGGGGATAGTCGTCGACACTTGATGCTTCTTCTGAGGTAGTAGGTGAGGCACAATCTGTCACGCACCTGCCCTAAAGAATGGAGAGGCACTCTGACTCTCCCCTAACAAACTAGGGAAGAAGAAGAAGAGAGAGAAGGCAAAACCAAAAAAGGCTACACCTTTACTCAATTTCCATTAACTTCTCATAATGCATGGTACATATTTAAAATGAAAAACTACAAGAAATAGATAAGGAAGGCTTCTAACTAATATGGGATTCTTTACAAGATGGACTAATCCCTTGTATTAATTAGATAATAACCATCCCTTAAATTAACGAACCTCATCAATTCCAACATCATGGAAAATCAGAATTCCTATTTAGTATAGGATTTATATTCCTATATAGGTAGGTTTTATATTACTAATGAAGTAGAGTAATTATAGGAGATTATATAAAAAATAAGTAATCCTTTATTTTATAAAAGTAATCAAAATAAAGATGTAGTTTCTGATATATTTTTTTTTCTCTTCTCTTCTCTTCCTTTCTTCCCTTTCATCCTTTTTCTTCTTTTCATTCTTAAATCTTAACATGGTATTAGAGCTTGAAATCTGAATTTTTTTTTTGTTTGCTTCCCTATTTGTTCTTAGGTTAACCTACTGGAGTCTTCAAATCACTCATTTAGGGTGACTTTTTCATCTCACCACCAGTCCCAAAGGACTTCCAAGCCGCCGATCAACCTACACGCAAAGTCAGGTCATCAGACTCCCAAAAAGTGAAGCTCACATGCCAGATCCAGGTTTCTAGTGCTGCCTCACACACCGGCGAGTGACAGTGCGTTCAGCATTGACTCGTGCATTGGCTTCTTCTCCAGCTTCGAATCTTCTATTTCAGCACATTGGCGTGAACCATGATCCTGCTTGGTGATTTGAGTTTTAGCAACTTAGAGAGTGTTGTGTGTGGGTTTTGTCTCAACTTCTACTTTGTTTTGGTTATGTTTTTTTTTTTTTTTTTCCCTTTTTTATAACTTCGCTTGGAGATTGTTCTTTTGTGATTTGGTATCCCTGTTGCATTCTAGTAAACTGCCACTTGATTTGTTAAGCTTTGAGGGTGTTTCTAGAAATATTGGGTTTCGGCTCCTTTTTGTTTCAGCAAATACAATTGCTAAGTTTGTTTCTAACAGCTAGTTGTGATTAATTTTTGTTTTTTGGGTATTTTGGGTTCTCTATTTCAAGTGATATTTTTATTGCTTTCCTAAAAGCATTCTCCTACTAATTGTAAGCTATTTCTGAATTTTGGGTGACTATTTTGAGATATGATGATTTATAATAAGGGTGATACTAAGTCTATGATTTCCAACAAGATTCTGATGATGACTAAAATATCAATCATAAGTTCAATGGTTTGAATTACTTGGAAGTTGAAATTCCTGTGTTTTGGGTTTTGTGTTTGCTATTTATTGGAGGTCCTATTTTGATTATAACTTTTGTTTGGTGTGGGTGTTTGGATTTGGACAATCATCGTATCACAGCTCTATGAGCTGTTAGGTAAACATTCATCTACTGTTATTTTTTCTTGCCAATATTACCTTTGGAGACAAAAGCACAACCCAATGAGCTGTTTTGTGTTAATGTTTTCTCGTCGGCATCGCCTTTGGAGAGGACTTGTCTTTTATGTTAGCGCCTTTGTGCCTTTGTGCAAGTGTTTCTGAATTCGGCATGCAGTACTGTTACTTTGTGTTATTGATCCTAAGGGATCATTGGACCTTAAGGGATAACTGGACCTGTTGCAGTCTTCTAAGAAGAATCTCATACAGGGAATAGTGTTGGAACTGATGAGATTACATTTTTAGGGGGAGTGTTAAGACAAGGCAATATTATATTCCCGTTTAGTGTAGAATTTATATTGTTATGGAACGTCAAAATTCCTATTTAGTGTAGGATTTATATTCCTAGATAGGTAGGTTTTATATTCCTAATTACGTAGAGCATTTATAGGAGATTTGTACATAAATGTGCAATCTTTTATTTTATATAAGTAATGATAATAAAGATGTAGTTTATGCTTTCTTTCTCTTCTCTTCCTATCTTCTCTTTCTTTCTTTTTCTTTTTTCTTATTCTTAAATCTTAAAGAGTACTCATTCTCAATCATTATGTTACTCGAACTCGGGTACGAGCATCGGAAATGAATACATATCCATGTGTTAGACTTGTGAACTTTCTAAATTAAAAATATGGGGATATGGATCTAAATAGATACGGGTGCTCAGATACGCTATGTAGGTCGAAAGGGTTGAAGTAATTTACCCAAAAAGAGCCAAACACAACTAAAAATTGTGATATGCAACCATTGGGTTCTTGAAATATTCAAAATTTTTTAACTCTTTTTGTACCTATCCATAATTCAAAGTTGCATTCTCTTTTTAACTTGTTTTTTATGTATCCTTTACACATATTCCATGTCGTGTTGACACGGCTACAGCAAGGCAAAATGAAGAGTTGAAGTATCAGAGCTTAATTTGATTCCTCCTTGTGCGCTGACATATCCATCTTAGCATTTTATCCCTATCATACTCATTTGTGGCATGTTGGTTTTTTCCCATCACACATCATTTTTAATCAAATTGCAGTTTTTAGAACTTTTCATTTAAGTTAGCATTTTTTTTTTAAAACAAATAAGACATAGCACTTCTCCGTTTCAATTCTCCTATGTTCCTATCTTAATCACTCTCCCAAGATTTCCACTGCTATGTTTTTAATGTTTGTAGACAACACCAATTCCATAAACATGGCTTTTACATCTGTATCCGGGTTCTATCCTCATATTGCAATAGCTTATTCTGCAAAACCAAATGTTTCTCACCTCTTACTCTTAGATTCCACCACCTTGTCCTATAGAGCCTAGAAGCTGCTTTTTTCCCAATCAAAATTTATGAATAATCAAACAACCCAATAGTAGAAAATCAAAGGTCAACCAAGCAGTAGCCCATATTGCAATCCCAAAAATTTCCCCACAAACTCAATACCTGACATGTTAATTGTTCAACAATAACTGGCAAACAAAACCTAAAAGCCCAAATACCCATAATCAAAGATCAACGAGTGGATCAAACTAAAATCACTAGAACATGAAATCTCATCAAATTAACCCATCAAACAAAACAACTACCTCTTAATCCACGAACAAACGCAAAATAACTAAGAATAACATTTGTACCAATTGACATTTAAAAAAAATGAAAACCAGAATAATCACCAATAACCCAATCAAAGCAATGAAAGTTATATATATATATATATATATATATATATAAACAAGAGAAAGATGAAAACGTACCTCGAGAGGGGGATATGGAGAGATCGAAAGAGAGCATTGAGATAGAAGTTTAAATAAAAAGAAAGCAGATTCATCAGGGCAAATAGATTCCGAGGCTGACAGGAATGGAATCGAAGACAAAGCCCCAATATAAAACAAGAGAACAGAAAGCGTAGCCATTAAAGGGGCACAAATCGACAAAAAACAATATCTCGAAGGCAAATTTGAGAAACCCAAAAGACCAAACAACAAAAAAGGGTTACAGAGGATGAACAGACCAAGCAGAAAAACAAGACGAAGGAAGAAAGAAATGGCGATCTCTCTCTTTGCGTTAATTTAATAAAACAATGACAAAAATGTTGAAAATTGGTATTGGTTTTTTTATTGGTTCTGTCTCTGTGGAACCTTCTCTGTATAACTCAGAAACTCTCCCTCTCACAGAAAGCCAATATTAGACAATAGCCATGAAGATCTGGCATTGAGGGTGGGTGAGTGGGTGTTAAGGGGAATGTATTCTGCCCAGACAAACTGGGCCTATGGCCAACCTTTCCCATTTAGTTAATATGAGAATAAGATTTAATTATTACATAATTAATTTTATATTATTTAATTATAAATTTTTTATAAATTAATAATTATAAAAAATTATTTTATGTCATTAAAATTTTTATTTGAATAAAATATAAAAAAAACATGTGCTTTCAATTTTTTTTATGATGAATCATACATTCCAAAGGAATGAATCAAATTATTGAATTTTTTTTTATCTAAGAAATTCTATAATAAAGATTATACCTTTTTTTTTATTAAATTCCTACAAATTGATACAATTTTTTTGTTTAGATTTCAAACCAAATTTATGTGTACATTCATATCACATTATCATATTTTAAAATAGTCAAATAACATTATTTTTTTAAATATATTTTTCCTCTTTATTTCTTAAAGAATAATAAAGGATACTCTTTGTCTTTTTTACTTATTCTCTAAGAATTTTTAAATTATTTATGATTATTAAAAATTCAATAATAAAATAAAGCTGAGGCTAGAAATTAAGTCAGTGTCATAAACTTGAAAAAATTATTTTTTGTCATGCGTCATATTTAAGTTAGTAAGAAATTTAATTTAAAAATTATTATTTATTTTATTTCATATTTTATTTAATAATAAATTTAAATAATATTTTTTTCTTTTAAGTTTAAAAATTGCCATGGTTATAAATTTAAAAGAAAAAATATATCGGGTGTCATATTTTGCAAGCGAATTTACTAAGTATCTCAATTTTAAAATAATACTCATTGCGAATAACAATAACCAAAGTAATTAACAGTATAATAATAATAATAATAATAATAATAATAATAATAATAATTAGTATTTATGTTATTTTTGTTGTTTCTTAAATATTAGTAAAATATTTAATATTTTTTAGAATATTTTTTATTATTATATCTATTATCGTTAATAAATTTTCTAGTAATATACAATTTTTTAAATATAATTATTTTGTAAAAATATTATATTGTTATATGTTTTGAAAGATTATTTTAAAAAATAATTAAAAATTATTTAAAAATATAAATTTAATTTAATTTTAATGGGCATATAATTATTCAAAACCTTAATATAAATTTAATATAATTAATTAAAAATTTTATTATTAATAAAATTTTATACTGTGATTTTTTTGAAATATAAAAATTAATACTAAATTATTTTATTAAAATAAAGAGTAAATAAGTCATACAATATAATGACAAAATACTAATTTTATTCATTACTTATAAAAATAAAACAGATAAATAAGGCAATAAGTAATAATAACAAATCAAGGTTATAACAAATGAAGTAAAAAGAAAAAATAAAAGTAAATTTAAAAAAAAAAAAAAAGTGGTTCATGAAATCTCATTCATTGGGAGAGTATTTTGATACCAATAAAAAATATAAATTATTATTTTAATATTTATAATATTTTTATCAAATATTTATATTTAAAATTATTATATAAATAATTAATCACTAATAAATACATATATTTATTTATAAATATACACTTAAATTGATAAAAAATTTATTTTATTTTTTATATAATAAAATTTTCATTTTAATAAATAAAGTTAAAAAATTATCCAAATGCGAGATATTTCATCCCCGTTTCCAAACAGGCCACAAAATCTCCTGTCAAGTAAAATAAACAAAGCGTCGGGTTTTGCTTTGCTTTTCCTTTGGTTTCCTCGTCCGATTTGGGGTTTCAGTTAAAAAAGCTAAAAAATGGAGATCTCAGAGAAGAAGGAAACAGAAAACAATAATAATAATAACCATAATAATGCTCAAACGGCATTGGATTCAGGATCATCTGATAATATCGATAAAGAAGCCGAAGAACGCCAAGCACGTGACCTCAAAGCTGGTTTGCATCCTCTTAAGGTTCTCTCTTTCGCTCTCTCTATGCATCTCTCTGTTGTTTAATTCTATATAACTAGATCTTCTTTCCCTGCTAGTTTTTGCAATTTGATTATTATGGATTAGAGGGATTCATGAATGTCAATAGATGAACCAGTTTTTTTTTTGTTTAATTTTTTATTATTTTTTGACGCAGCGAAGCTAGATAAATCACTCACACACATATGAGAGAAAGGATTTGAGAGTAAAATCTCTGCTGAAAATTTATTAATTGAAATCTGAATCTGAAATACATAGTTTTGGGAGTATTTATAAGAGTTTTAGAGTCCCAATCCTAATTGGTAAATAGCTCTACTAAATAGGAACTTAACTAAATCCAAATATATTAGGAAGATAAAGATAAAGTAGGAAATTACTAGTCCTAGCCTAAGTAGGAACATGATTGAGTCCTAATAGAATAGGAAAGGCCTCAAAATTAATTCTGGAACAATTACTGCTGCTGTAGCTTGCTAAACAGGGAGTCCAAATTGACCTAGGACTGCTGGAGCAAAATAAATCAATTAAAAATCGTAGCTCCTCTTACTGGCCGCCCAAATTTGCCTCAAACTTGTTGTTTTTCTCCTGTTTTCACTCCAGGATGCTTCATTTGTTTTTTCCTTTGAACCTTCTCCCTTTTTTCAAGAAAATTATCACTAATACATTTCACATCATTTTTTGATATGGGCCATGTTGTAGTTATGCTATTAAGAGAAATTGAAGGCTAAAGGCTAAGGTTTTTTTTTTTTTCAAGACTGTAAGAAATATATATATATATATATATTTGAAATCCTAGCCAAATTGTGTCTTTATTTTTTTAAGTTTGAGATGAGGGTCTTAGGTTTTGTATTTTTTTTTGAAAGGACAAGCCTTTAGTGGGTCTTTTAATTGATGTATAGAATATTAGGATTGAACTTAGGACTCGGGCTTTAGAAGATGGCTTAATTCTTTTCTGGAAAAGCATCTGTACAGCTCACATATGCTTGTTTAGATTGTAAAGAACTGAAGCCATATTGGCTTGTTAGGTTGGTGGCTCAAATCAAACTTGATTTTCAGCTAAGTTAATCGAGTTTGGAAGTTGAGTCAGTGTCAATTTTATTTTGTCAATAAAGTCTTTAAATGCATAATTGCCTAGAGTTCAAGCTTTATAATGATGGAAGTAAATGATGCTGCTATTGAAAAATCTATTTGCATTGATGGCTCTATTATCTTTTATCATTGTACTTGGATTCA
Organism: Hevea brasiliensis; assembly: GCF_030052815.1. Classification (NCBI taxonomy): domain Eukaryota; kingdom Viridiplantae; phylum Streptophyta; class Magnoliopsida; order Malpighiales; family Euphorbiaceae; genus Hevea; species Hevea brasiliensis. The sequence goes on along the minus strand of NC_079497.1, from coordinate 3,153,286 downwards.
AGAGTTTTTAGGTCTTTATATCTCTGTTATAATCCATGTATCACTATTTAGTGCAATGAGTTTTTAGGGAATGCAGAAAGTGTAGTTTATGATTATGAACCATCTTTGGGCATAGACTTTAGGCACTGAAAAGTGAAAATCACAATCATTGACACATGGATCTCTAACTGAATGTGGAAGAATTCAAATGGGAACTTGGAATGACCTTGCGTGTCAATCTCTAATTGTAAAAAGGCCTATTGAGAGTTTCAAGTTTGAAATTTAAAAATTACTATAGTTGCTTTGAAAATTTGAAGAAAGAAAAAAAATGAAAAAAAAAGGGAAAGGAAATATTGTTCACCTCTACTTGCATAAGTTATTTATAATTACATTTTAAATTAAGAATTTTAGATTCTCTTACTCTATATGGCAACCGAATTTTTATGTGCCACTTTTACATTAGCAACAATGCCCGTTAGTTAATCTCCCAAGCACGTGCTATACAAGCATACCCTATTTATGGAATTTAAAGACCATTTCATTGTTGAGCCACTAAAGCAATCTGCAAATGGAGTGAAGCATTTTTCTATGCACATCTCCTTATGTTGCTGTTCTTAAGATATAAATTATAGCCATGCCAGTGGAAGCAAGCTCAACTTCTCTCCTTGGGGTTGTTAGTACTTTGATTAAGGGCTGCAGAGGCCCATGCCATTAAACTGTTATCTACATTATATTACACCACAATGGCGCTCATTATATTACACCACCATTAAACTTCTCTCCTTGGGGTTTTACCTTTGCTAATAGGAGTGGTGTTACTCATTCTGTTTTACATAAATAATTTATAATGGCTTTGTTTCCGAAGTGCTTATGGGGCTTTTCCATATCTGTGGTCAGCACAAGTTTGTATTTTGGTACACTCGCCGAACACCAGGAATTCGAACACAAACTTCATATGAGGATAATATAAAGAAAATTGTGGAGTTCAGTACAGTAAGTTCTATTGTCATTGAACATATGGAATTACTAGTTTGAGTTAAATTCTCACTTAAATATAAGATCTATTCCATGGTTTATTTTGCTAATGGGACCTTTAGCATTGATCTATATAGGTTGAAGGTTTTTGGGTCTGCTATTGCCACTTGGCTCGATCGTCTTCTTTGCCTAGTCCTACCGATCTGCATCTTTTCAAGGAGGGAATCCGTCCTCTATGGGAGGTCACAACTTGAACCTAACCTTGTGTACATTTTGATCACCTTGTATTTTAGTTGCGGTAATTCCATAATTGCTGATGCATATTCTTATATTAAGCTGAACATGAGTAGTTTTAACATTGTTATCTGTCAGGATTCTGCAAACTCCAATGGTGGCAAGTGGATAATACGATTCAAAAAGGTTGTCTCAGGTCGCTTTTGGGAGGACTTGGTAAGAGAAAAAGCTGAAATGAACTTTTTGGTTGCTTGCGGTATCTTCGCTTCTCTGTTATTGCCTTTGACAATTTAATTTAATGTTGCTTCTTCGTTTTAAGGGTCCCCACTGACTTGCACAGGCACTCACTTTGTTTCACTATTTTATTTTTGACACTTGCTGCATTAGATTTCAGCTTATTTAGATTATTTTATTTAGAATTTCATATTGAACTAATCAGCTTCTACCTGTGGGTGCTTGGCCATATGCTAGACAGATGCCATATAGCAGTTACTGGTAACATTTTTGACACTTGGTGAATTTCTATACAAGTTAGATGCATTCCTTGTCACATTTTAGTAGCATCATGTGGTCTTCTTTTAGTCCTCACCCGTGAAAATTTTAAGATTTATACCATAATACAGGTGGCTTTTCCATTAAATTAGAAATCTTGGAATGGATCTTTATTATTTACCATCGTGTGCAAATGCAGGTGCTTGCCTTAGTGGGTGACCAACTGGATTACGGTGATAACATATGTGGTGCAGTACTAAGCATTCGTTTTAATGAGGATATACTGAGTGTTTGGAATCGTAATGCATCTGATCATCAGGTCTGCAATTATTGGTTACTAATTATTCTTTTTCCCCTTCTTTGCGTTCTATCTAAAAATGTAATGCAGCAACCCTTATTATTGGAATTATGTTACATTAGGCTGTGATGGCTCTAAGAGATTCGATCAAAAGGCACTTGAAGCTTCCCCACAGCTATGTTATGGAATACAAGCCCCACGATGCTTCTTTGCGTGACAACTCATCGTATAGAAATACATTGTTGAGAGGGTAAAAGTATCCTGGATTATGAAGCTGAATGAGCAATTGAAATGCTGAGGGTCCTTTCCGGGTCCCTGCTTCACATTTATATTTCATTCCGTGATCAAGCTACCATTTCGTATCTCAAGTTTTCAACTTAACAACCTGTGTGATTCAATTGATATCCTGTAGGTTTTAATGATACTGACTGAAACAAAATGTTGGTTTTAATGAAATAACAGATTTGGCTTTGGATGTTACAGCTGTGTGTTGTTCATTATGTTGTTAGATTTCAGAGTAAGCTTTGATTGTAGATAAAATGTTTTGTTAGATCTGGGTGCAAGTTCATTGTCTGGTGAGAGTGAATATGGCACGTATCATACTTTTGTTTTGAAAAATAGGAAGAACTATTAAAGGATGGCATACCTCTTCCTCTCCTTGGAGGGGCTTTGCCTCTAATCTACTTTCATCAGTATTGGCTTCACCTTATTGGAATGTTCCAAATTCTTGTACTTGTTTTGTATGATGTTGCCCACTTCGGTATTGTATCCCTGTCGGTGAAGAGTCGTCTATTATGCCCATAAAAGGCCTATGTTAAGAGGTCTCTTGAGTTCTCATAAAGTCTGTCTGACATCATTATTGAAATTGTTATCTATTATTATTAGAATTATTATTAAAAAATTATTTTTTTAGATATATTAATTAAAAAGTATTAAAAAATAATTTAAAATTAAATTTGATAAGTTTTAATCATAAAAATATTAAAATAATAAAATTATTTTTTTTAAAATTATTTTTTTTAACGACATCTAAAATAATACTTTTATTCAAAATTACTTTTGAACTTCTAAACACAATGCCAAATAGGACAATAATTCCTCTCTACCCCATCTAGAATTCCAGCAACCCAGTGCCAACTGCCACACAATTTGCAGCGGCGTGAACCCGCTTGAGACCCAGCCTCAGTGGTCATACAATTTATTACATCATGAAATAGAGACATCAATTACCATATCAAATTATATGTCTCAAGAGATATGTAGTACCAATAAAACTTTCATACTCCATTATGATATTGTTGACAATTCGTATATTTATTAACTACATTATTTTGTTCACTCAAGATACTACATAATATTGAGTGGGTTACTACAACCATGCGTGATGGAACAGCCCAGCAAAATTTAGGAAATTGTTCTTTCTTCATTTTTCCTTTTCCCATAAAAACATCTCAGATAAGTTGCTGATTAACTAAAGCTGTCAATCTAAACAGATGATTGAATTCCAATGATGCCTGCCAAAATCAATGCCAGAAATGTCAGGCTTCCGGATAGAAGTAAAGGTTTACATGTACCATAGCCATAGGTCACACACCCACACTTAATACATTTCCATCTCCTGTCACTCTAATTTCGCCACTAGAAGCCACTGAAAAAATTTGCAACATTAAAAAGGAGAACAAGAAATATTACCACATCCAACTCTCGCACCAGCATTACCAGTAGTCTTGCTAAGTTCATGTCCACCTGAGCATTAGTTTTTGTAATTATGCATATGGTCTAAAAGCTCAGAAAAATAATCTAAATATGGGGCAATGTAATAGACAGCCATTTTAATATTGTCAACAAATTATGAACATAAAAATGCAAGACAAACACACACAAGCATTCATCTCCATGAAAGCATGACTTCAGTCCAAACTGGTATTCCAGCCTCCTCAAATGACTCTTGCTCATTGGTAGTCCAAAAATGAGTAACAAGTTCCTTTCTAAACCTATAATGTTGCCTCCAAATAGCCAATAGCTGAATCACAGATGTGACAGATCGAAGTTTAACTCAATTGATCACAAACACCAAATCACCATAAACCAGGAATATCTAGCAATACGGACAATGTCACCTAAATGATGATAATTTTTCCATCCTTTTTTGCTCATAAAGAATCAAATAATAAAAAGTTTTCCTTTCATCTCAAGCGGCTGAAATGCTTGTCCTCAAGAATGCATTAGATCAGTAGTGTAATTTGGATATGAGGGGTTTTGAATTGAATTTTAGTTTTGGTGTCTGTGATATACAAATTTTCTTTGATTGGATAGATTAATTGAATGGAGACAGATTCCTGAATATACACAATAATTTATTTAAGGATGAATTTGAAGAAACTACTGACAAGGTTTAATTTCAAAATATTTGCAAAAGATTTAGCTAAAGAATTTTTTTCCCTTTTTTTATGAGTTCATTTACTTGCACAACTGGAACTAAAAGGTTCAATCTTTAGATTTCAAAATTCTATCCAATTCACTCTTACCAAAATTTTTCTACATAAAAAACCTGAAATGTAGGACCATTACCAAATTACCCTCCTGTGACCCTGTCCAAATGGAACCAACACTACTAGGTAATAGTCTATCTGTATCGCTTTGTTTTTTTTTTTTTTTTGGATTTTCTTTCTTCTACATGCTATATTCTCATAAAAACAACTTTCTTTCTTCATGCAAAGTCTGGGACAGTGAAAGGTCAGGCCAACATGGTCATTCTAAGCTTAGACATGTTGTAACTGGATTACATATAATATGAATATGTATTGGCAAATAGAATATGAGCTCAATTTTAGGAATGCCACTGGAAAACAATTAGATATACCTCATAATTAAGTAACTCCACCAAGGTTTAGAATGCACACAGAATATATAGGAATGAAAGAAAGTTCTATCATGAAGATGTAAGCTACTTTACCCCAAGGATGTGAAGCACCACCAAACAATTAGTTCGCAAGTAAGCATATCAGAATAGCGATTTCTATGAAATGCAGGAGACTCACTGAATGAAATCTTACAAGCAGAAGCTCACATAATATGGAAATTTCACCAATGATAGTCTAGCAATTTATCAAAGCTCAAAGCAACTGACTACAAAAATGAGATGATGCTCAATTGCTCACTTATAAGTATGCCAAACCATAACATGATAGATACGAGGATAGCAGAAAGAGGAGCTGTATTTTGTCAGGAGTTGCCAAGGATACATCCTCTGCTAAACTAATGTCTACAAAGGTCCCAAGATGCATGGAATTAAATGTAAAATACAGAGATTTTGAAAAACATGTAAAACCTATACCTTTCCCAAGATCATCAGGATCAGAATGCACAACAACAGCCCTCCCCAATATAGAATGTGGCCCACTCAGTGGTATCTACAAGTTGAAAGCAAGAAAGAGTATACTGACTTAAGGAGTTAAGGTAAAATTTTAAAGTTCAAAACCTTCATGAAACCAAGGAATTGATGAACTCAAAGCAAAGATGTGCATCCCTGCATGCAACAATTTTGTTGCAATTCACATAGCATTTGATCATTTAATATATAGATTATATTAATGTTTCCAAATGCTATCATAAAAACAATGAAACAGCCCAGGAGAGACCCTACAGTTATTAGTGAATTACCTGCATGTCCTTAATTGAAATCTCAGCAATTCCTGTAACATGGAAATTAAGCCAAAATCATTAGAACTACGCCTTGTTCTCCATCTTAGCAAATTACATATGGATAACAGGAATTGCATATACCATCTGATCCAGCAAAAATGTTGCCCAAATCCCCTGCATGACGTTCTTCATCTGCTGGAGCTCCATGGTCCTTCTTTAATGGATTGAAATGAGGTCCTAATGTTCAAGTAAGACTCTTAAAAGCCATAGTAACCACAGATTGCAATTCCATTCAATAAAATAAACCGTACTTAGAAGATTAGAGCATGAGAATGGAGGTTGCATTTGGTCAAATTCAAACTTAACACAACATGCTTTTGCAAAAAAAAAAAAAAAAAAAAAAAAAAAAAAAAAAAGAGAACGAGAACATCATATTGGTTAAATTTAAAAATCAACACCATAAAACCCAACTCAAATTCAACAAAAGGAATAGATAAAAGCTGCAAGGCAAACGAAATTTTGGAAAACGAAAGAACACTAAAGAGAAATAACTTAAGCCTAAAGAAACCCAGAGAAGTTAAAGTTCATTATATACACACACAGATATAGGAACAGAGAGGAAGTCTGACTACCAGTGGAATTACAGCCATTGGTGGTGTCGCCAAGAGCATGAATATGGAAGCCATGAAGACCTGGTGATAGGCCTGTTATCTTCCCCGTGACATGGGTGGGCCCTGTATTTATGGGTATTAGCATAATCAACAAAAGAACACAATTTTTAGTAATAAATCCACTATTTACATAGAATACACACACACATATAGGAAGAGAGAGAAAGAGAGAGACCACTGGGGCGTTGGACGAATTGAAGAGAGCCTCTAACATTGGGTTCTCCGGTGATGAGTGCCACCGCTTTCACAGTACCTGTTGCTGTTGCTGTTGCTGCTCCTGCCATTTCTAATATTTTGTTAATGTTGCCCAGCTAATTCGTCATCTCCTCTCTCTGTCCGGCCTATCTACAAGAAATTCTGGAGACGCTTGCTGGTTTTACCCTCTTTCTAGATTAGCCAGATGACCTGTCGTTGGATAGACGTCGTTTTACTAAAATGGATGAGGAACAACATGTCGTATTGACTACACTCGGTATTTACCCGTTGTGGTTGTCAATAGACGGCATGCCGTTTCTTGGATAGAATTTCTCTCCATAAAATAGTGATGGCAAAGGTAGGTTACCGCGAAAATCACTCTATTCGAATTAAAATTTGATTAATATTTTTAAAATCTGAATTCGTCTCAAACCGATTAAAATTTCTTCTCAACTACTCGAGTCCATCCTCAACCCAATTATTATTATCTAAAAAATATTTAAATTCATTTAATTTTATATATTTAATTAATAATCTATATAAAAAATTATTTTTACTAATAATTTGTATTTTAAAATTTTAATAATTTCATAAAATATTTTAATTTTATTTTATATAAAATAAAAATATATAAAAAATTATAAATATTATTAAAAAAAACATATATTTTATATGTAATTAAATATTTATAATCTGAACCTGTCACGGGTATTAAATTCCAAACTAAAATCCGTCCTAAACCCGATTATATACTACTCAAACCCGTACTATTAGGGTTCAATCAGATTAAGTACCCATAAAAACCTGATCTGTTGCTATCCTTGCTATCTATCTATCTATCTATATATATATATATATATATATAAATTTTTGAAAAAATGATATTATGAGTTTTACTCCATTAATACTCTAAAAATTAATTTTATTTGCATAACATTATACAATAAATAAAACAATTTAGTTTCTTAATAAAATTATTAATTTAATTTTTAAATATTCTTGCTATCTATCTATCTATCTATATATATATATATATATATATATATATAAATTTTTGAAAAAATGATATTATGAGTTTTACTCCATTAATACTCTAAAAATTAATTTTATTTGCATAACATTATACAATAAATAAAACAATTTAGTTTCTTAATAAAATTATTAATTTAATTTTTAAATATTCTTGCTATCTATCTATCTATCTATATATATATATATATATATATATATATATAAATTTTTGAAAAAATGATATTATGAGTTTTACTCCATTAATACTCTAAAAATTAATTTTATTTGCATAACATTATACAATAAATAAAACAATTTAGTTTCTTAATAAAATTATTAATTTAATTTTTAAATATTCATAATATTTTTAGAGTTTATTATTTTTTAGATTTGCACTATCACATTAGTAAAATTAATGGTGTTAATTTTTTTTATAATTAAATCTCAATTTTTTAATGAAGACTTCATAAATATTATAAAACAAAAAATTATTATTAATAAAATAATAAAAATTATAACAATAGAATACAAATACAAATTAAAAATATACAACAATTTGATGTTAATTAAATCATATAATATTTTTATCATTTTAAAATATAAAAAAAATTTATATCTTTTTAATATATTAAAAAATATAATATATTTAAATATTATTTTTATTTAATTAATTTTCATTTAAGTACATGAAATAACCCTCGAACTAATGGTAGACGACTTTAAGATTCGAAACTCCAACTTTATAAATAAAATCCGTTTGATAATCAGTTTTGTTGCACTGATCTAATATATATATATATATATATATATATATATATATATATATATATATATATATATATATATATATATAAAAGAATAAAATGATTAAACAATTTTTTTATTTTAAATAAATAATTAAATTATATATATTAATTAATTATAACAAAGTTGTTTTTTTTTTTTTCATTTTTAATATTTTTTAAGATAAATTTTATGATATTTTTATTATGTTAGTATTTATTTGTAATTTCCAAGAAAGGCATTATGATTAAAATATGTTTACATTTTATTTATATAATTATTGCTCATAATTATCAAATTTACACTATAGTTGCTTATAGTAATGGCTAATAATTATTAAAAAAAAGTTTTAAATAAATTATAATTTTATGTAGCACAATTAAATAAATTATATTTTTTAAATAAATAATTACTTGGTATAAATTTATAATTCTATATGTGAAACACACACACATATTACATAATGGGGGATTTACAAATTGTGGCTAATATAAATTATTAAATCAGATTACCAAATTCATATAATCAATATTTTTTTTAATTAAGAATAATATTTTTTTTAATTGCATGCCCATAAAAATAGGTTGTTAGATGTAAAGATATTCTAAAAAACCCAATGTTCTTCCTTCATTACACAAAGGCTGCAAGACAATATTGGGTGGTGGAGCTTCAATTATTTTGATTAGACTTAGTGATGACTGATGACACCACCCATAATCTTTTATTTTTATTTATTTTTTAAATGATCTAAATCTATATTTAATAGACTTTAATGTAATATATATATATATATATATATATATATATATTAAATTTCAATATAAAATTTAAAATCAAATATAAAATTAAATTTCATTAAAATGCTGCCATACTTTGCTTTTGTTTCAAAGTCCTTTTCATTTTGTCAGTGAGAAGTGAGCGACCAGAGGCAGAAGCTTCATTTTTCATGCCAAACCCAATATCCATTTTTTGGTCCCCAGATAATTTTGTTTCTTATTTCATTTATCTTTGAGTGCTTTTTCCTATTTATTTTCTATTTAAATAAATAAACTTATTTATTAAATATTTTCAAAAATATAAATTAAATAAATATATGAGTGCTTGTTGTGTGTGTGTATATATATAATTTAAAAATAAGCTTGGAATTGGAAATACAGCCCAATTATTACGTGGGCCAGGTAAGCCGACAACGGCAAAGCCAGGCTAAAAGTGCCTACCATACAGTTGGCGCCAAGTGGTGGGCTCTATTTGGACGCTGGTAAATTTAATGCATCACTCACCGTACATTTAAAAATTAAATATTTATATAAAATATAAATATAAATATTTAATATAATTATTATTATTATTATTTTTTTTTAAATTATGGGACAATGTATGAGTGTGATAGTGTTAGGGGTGGTCACAGTTCGATTTTGAACTGAGATTAAGGGGGTGTTTGGTTTACCTGTTGGGTGCAGCTGATAGCTGATAGACACCCAAATAGGTGAACTATAGTGTTTGGCAAGCTCAAAAAAATAGAGCCGATAGCTGATGGGCAACTAATATGATACCCATCAGCTGCAGTTTGTATCAGCTCTATTTTTAGAGCTGTTTCTCATCAGCTGATAGCTGATTTGGTTTTATTTTTTATTTTGACTATATTATCTTTTTTTATTTAACTAGAAAATTAATATTATTAATATTTTTATTTTTTCATTTTAAATTTTAACATTTTAATTAACTAATTTTAATTTTGATAAAATATTTTTTTATTAATAACATAAAATATAAAATATTTATTTATATCTAAAAACTTAAAATTAATTATAAATTTTTCTATTAACAATAATAATTATTTTATTATTTTATTTATATTTTTAAAATTATTTAATTATCTTAAAAAATAATTATTTTCTTATTTCAATAATAAAATAAATGATATAATATAAAAGATTAATAATTATATATTTATTTAAATAATATAATATATTAATTTAATAATTATATATTTAATATAATGTAATAAATTTATAATTTTATATTTATTTAAATAATAAAATAAATTATATGATATATACCCTTATTAGTCATTTCACATATCAACAAAGAATAATAAATATAATTTTACCAAACACTTAACATAAAACATTATCATCACTATCGCTATCACCAATACCTAACAAGAATACTTATCACCAACTATCAACAGTATTCAACAGTTAAACCAAACAGGCCCTAAATTAAAATTGATTCGATTAAAATCGGTCAAAATCGGAATCCTCTTCTAATAACCGCTCTCTCTCTTTCTCCTTCTCTTCTCCTGATAAAAAGAAAAACTTTCACAGAGGGAGAGAGAAATTGGATCTATATAGCTGATATATTTTAGGTTTCATAGACAAACAAATTGGATCTATATAGCTGATATATTTTAGGTTTGACTACACAGAGAGAGGAAAATGAGGGAGGTGATAAGCATACACATAGGACAAGCAGGTATCCAGCTTGGGAATGCTTGCTGGGAACTCTACTGCCTTGAACATGGAATTCAACCTGATGGAATGATGCCCAGGTCCAATTCTTTCTTTCCTTCTTTCTTTCATTCTATCTTCCTTCTACATTATGCTTCACCTGATCACTTATTTTTTTAATTAGAAACAAAAAAAAGTTGTAAATGCACGGTCTATGATCGGTCTTGTAGCTTAAGGGAATCGGGGATCATTGTGCTTGTCTGTGCCCTTTTGTGGGTTTGCAGGCTATATATTAATATGATTTGTGTGTTTATGTGGGATGGAAATAATGCTTTAGCCTGTTCATGTGGGTAGGATTATTGTGTAGTTCAAATACCTTGATTTTACAAGCAGAGCCTAATACCAATTGTGAAGCAGCAGATTCTCTCACTCCCTGTTCGAGGGCATTGTTCAATATTGTCATACAAATTAAATCATTTATGGATTGTAAGTCCCAGGGTTGGAGGATCCGTTTCACTAATGTCGTGCACAATTTTTATCCTACGTTTGTCAATGAGCCTACCGGTAATGGTGGATCCATTAATTCAGGGTATGATCCTGCTTTATTACTCCCTTTATTTTAACCTGATAAGGGTTTTGCATGTTCTACTGCAGTGACTCCTCGGTAGGTGTTGAACATGATTCCTTCAATACCTTCTTCAGTGAGACTGGTTCTGGCAAGCATGTGCCAAGAGCTATATTTGTTGATCTTGAACCCACTGTCATTGATGAAACTAGAACTGGGACTTATAGACAACTTTTTCACCCTGAGCAACTTATTTCTGGCAAGGAAGATGCTGCTAATAACTTTGCTAGAGGACACTATACAGGTAGATGGATTTGTACTGTACTGTTAAAATGCCATTCTCATTCTAATTGTTTACACTGATAATTTGATTTTCTGGTGTTGAATGCTGTAGTTGGGAGGGAAATTGTTGATCTATGCCTTGACCGTGTGAGGAAGCTGGCTGACAACTGCACTGGTTTGCAAGGATTTTTGGTATTCAATGCTGTTGGTGGTGGCACTGGTTCTGGTTTGGGCTCACTACTTTTGGAACGCTTGTCAGTAGATTATGGAAAAAAGTCAAAACTTGGCTTCACCATCTATCCTTCTCCTCAGGTACATACTTAAAGACCTTAAGAAGCAACAGGAAAATGGCTTAAAGCTCTTACTTATTGGAAAGGCTCAATTTAGCCAATTTTCAACTTTTTGTTCAATTTAACCAGAAGTTTTAATTTAAACTCAGCTTAACCCAAAAATTAAGAAAATAAAAAAATTGAGCTTCTTAATTTTTGGACTTAAATCTAGAAATCAAGAAATTTAATCTAAAAATAATCAAGAAATTGATTTTAAATTGAAACTTCTGGCTAATTTGCACAAAAAGTTAAAAATGGGCAAAAATTGAACTTTCTCAATAAATATAGGAGCTAAATTGAACATTTTGCCAAAGAAAAATTATAACAAGCTTTGTGTACTGAGTATAATACAAACAATTCATCAATTCATTCTTCAGCCTGATTTTATGCACTGACTAGCTTATTGTTGTAATTACACGTAGACCAGTTTTCTTGAAAGCAAAAGGAATTTATTAAAATAATCTTCAAATATTAAGGTCAATTTTATTCAAATTATAATCTACATACCTTTCTTTCTTTGGTTGCTACAGGCAGACTAGAAAAAAGTGTTCCTTATAAAAAAGGCTTCTCCATGGGCTACTAATAGTATGAAACTCTCTCACAAAACTTTTTCTAATAACACAGGTTTCTACTGCTGTTGTGGAGCCTTACAATAGCGTGCTTTCCACTCATTCACTCCTTGAACACACAGATGTGGCTGTGCTTCTGGACAATGAAGCTATCTATGATATCTGCAGGAGATCATTAGACATTGAAAGGCCAACTTACACCAACTTGAACCGCTTAATATCCCAGATTATCTCTTCTTTAACCACTTCCTTGAGATTTGATGGGGCCATTAATGTGGATGTTACAGAGTTTCAAACTAACCTTGTGCCTTATCCTCGCATCCATTTCATGCTTTCATCTTATGCTCCTGTAATCTCAGCTGCAAAGGCTTACCATGAGCAGCTCTCAGTTCCTGAGATCACAAGTGCTGTGTTTGAACCCTCAAGTATGATGGCCAAATGTGACCCAAGGCATGGGAAGTACATGGCTTGTTGTCTGATGTATCGTGGAGATGTGGTGCCAAAGGATGTTAACGCTGCTGTTGCCACCATCAAGACAAAGAGGACAATTCAATTTGTTGACTGGTGAGTTGACATAACATGCGCCTGATCTATCAGAATTAACATTTAGCAATACTTTTCCACCCCTTCTGAGATGAGATTTGCTTCATCAGTCATAGCATGTTGCATTGGCATTGTTCTTATATGCTGCATCTTTTAGGGGGCCAACTGCTATTGTGATTGTCCCCTCCTGCTCAAGATAGAAACAAGGTTTTCATCATTCTGTTTGGGTATCGTGCCAGTTTTGGCTTTGCCATTTAATTAGCAGCCGTCATTCTTTGAGGCATGAAATTTGAATTGTTAAATTCACTTAGCAATTAGGGCACGATTCCATCATCTTGAAGGGGCTTTAAAAAGATTTTACTGTATAAGAAATTGTTCACATTTCAGAGTTTATAGACTCCTACCTGCTACTCTTTCAAGTACTGGAATTATTTTCTTTGAAAGTAATGTAGAAAAGCTCAAGTGAATGCAAACTTCTCTTTAGGATCAATAGATGCTATAATTCTAGGTTTTTTTGAAAGGGAATCGGATTCTGTATCACTAGGATTAGTGTTCCCTTTTTGCTGAAATAATATGATTTCTCACTGTAGAAAGAGATGATTCTCCTTAATATCAATTAATCTGTACATGGGTATATATATACAATTGATTCCTATAATTGTGTTCTACTAATTAGGAAGAAATCCTAAATAAGAATTCCTAAATAGAAATACAGAATACAAAATATACAGAGAAATAATATAATGATTGACTTTCCATAACACTCCCCCTCAAGTTGGAGCATAGATGTTAATCATGCCCAACTTGTTACAAATGTAGTCAATCCTAGCTCCATTCAGAGCTTTTGTGAAAATATCTCCTAATTGCTCTCCAGTTTTGATATATCCTGTTGAGATGATCTGTTGTTGAATCTTTTCACGAATAAAGTGACAATCAATCTCAATATGTTTGGTCCGCTCATGAAATACCGGATTAGAAGCAATATGGAGAGCAGCTTGATTATCACACCATAATTTCGCAGTGGGGTCTTAAAACCTGTCTCATCTAGTAATTGAAGTATCCACATTACCTCACATACTGATTGTGCCATGGCTCTATATTCGGATTCAGCACTAAATCGAGAAACTACACTCTGCTTCTTGCTTCTCCAAGACACCAAATTTCCTCCAACAAAAGCGCAATATCCAGTAGTTGACCTCCTGTCAACCTTAGATCCAGCCCAATCGGCATCTGAAAAACATTCAACATTCAAATGCCCATGATTACCATATAACAAACCTCTTCCTGGAGCTCCCTTTAGATAACACAAGATTTGTCCCAAGGCTTCCCAATGAGCAACAGTTGGGGAAGACATAAACTGACTTACCACACTAACGGCATAAGCAATGTCAGGACGAGTGACTGTAAGGTAGTTCAATTTTTCTACCAATCTCCTGTATCTCTCTGGATCTTCAAACAACTCACTATCCCCTGCTAACAGTTGTAAATTTGGAGTCATTGGTGCACTACAAGGCTTAGCACCTAATTTTCCTGTCTCTGTCAATAGATCGAGGACATATTTTCTTTGAGACAAGAAAATACCTTTCTTACCTCTCATAACTTCAATACCCAAAATATACTTTAATAATCCCAAGTCTTTGGTCTGAAACTGGGTTTGGAGGAAGGTTTTAAGAGATGAAATACCTACAGAGTCACTCCCAGTGATGATAATGTCATCCACATAGACTACCAGGAGAATTAAACCAGCCTCAGATTGCCCATAAAATACTGAGTGATCACACTTACTCTTTTGCATACCAAATTCTTGTACTGCTTCACTGAATCTCCCAAACCAGGCCCTAGGACTTTGTTTCAAGCCATAAAGAGACTTCCGAAACCTACAAACTTTATCCAACTCCCCCTGAGCAACAAACCCTCCTAAAGGTGGTTGCTCCATATACACCTCCTCCTGAAGATCACCATGAAGGAAAGCATTCTTGATATCCAATTGGTGCAGGGGCCAATCATATGTAGCTGCTAAAGAGATAAACAAGCGAACAGAAGTAAGTTTAGCTACAGGAGAAAAAGTGTCAGAATAATCAACCCCATATGTCTAAGCATATCCTTTTGCTACAAGGCGTGCTTTTAACCTAGCCACAGAACCATCAGGATTTACCTTTACTGTTAATACCCATTTGCAACCAATAGCTTTCTTACCAGTGGGCAAAGGCAACAGTTCTCATGTACCATTAGCATCTAAAGCCTCAATTTCCTCTTTCATAGCAGCACACCAGCCAGGATGAGACAGTGCCTCACCAATAGTATTAGGAATAGGAACAGAGTCTAAAGAAGTAACAAAACACCGAGAACAAGAAGACAATTGATTATAAGAAACAAAAGAAGAGATAGGGTAAGTACATGAACGTTTACCTTTAAGAAGAGCAATGGGTAAGTCTAGATCAGAATCATGATCGATGAGGTCAGGATCTCCCAACGAAGTAGCCGGTGGAGGATCCGAGTCGAATCTCCAATCTCTGGAATAAACATGAACAACGGGAGGTCGAGTAGGTCTAGAGACGTAAGAAACAGCAGTGTGAGAGAGGACTAGACATTGGTTGGACAAGATATATTAAGAGCTCATCCTCCTCCCCCTGACTCTCATACACAGATGATTGAGGAAAAAATGGAGTGGACTCAAAAAATGTGACATCTGCAGAAACAAGATAACGATTAAGAGTATGAGAGAAACAACGGTACCCTTTTTGGATCCGGGAGTACCCAAGGAAGACACATTTGAGAGACTTTGGATCCAATTTAGTAACTCATGACGAACATCACGCACAAAACAGGTACAACAAAAAATACGGGGTTCAACAGGGAACAAAGATTTTGTAGGGAACAAAGCAGTATAAGGAATATCCCCATTAAGGACAGAAGACGGCATACGATTGATCAAAAAACATGCCGTAGAAACTGCATCCGCCCAAAAGTGTTTAGGAACTTTCATCTGAAAAAGAAGAGCACGAGTTACCTCAAGAAGATGCCGATTTTTTCTTTCGGCCACGCTATTTTGGGATGGGGTATCCACACAGGAAGACTGATGAAGAATGCCATTTTGTGTCATATAAGACAAATTGTCTTTGAAAAGTATTTTTTGGCATTGTCACTTCTTAATATGCGCACAGAAGTATTAAATTGAGTTTTGATTTCATTACAAAAGGCACAAAAGATAGAAAACAACTCAGAACGATTCTTCATTAAATATAACTAGGTAACACGAGAGTAATCATCAACAAAAGTAACAAAATAACGAAATCCAGTTTTAGAAGTAACAGAACAAGGACCCCAAACATCAGAATGAACTAACTCAAAAGGGGATGAAGCCCGTTTATTGACTCTAGACACAGAAGGCAAACGATGATGTTTTGCAAACTGACAGGACTCACATTCTAGTACTGATAAAGACTGAAATTGAGGACACAACTGCTTCATGGTAGACAAAGAATGATGGCCCAATCTACAATGAGCTTCAAGAGGTGTTAAGGTACTGGAGCAAACAAGCGACCATGTACATGATTTTCCGAATGTAGAGACCACGACCCACGCCCTCTACCAATAAGTAAGATCCTAAAATAAACACTGGTCAGGAAAAAAGGAAACAGAACAATTTAAGGTACGAGTAAGTTTACTAACAGAAAGTAGATTAAAAGAGAAATTTGGTAGACACAAAACAGATGACAAAGAAATTGACGAAGTCGGATTCAACCCATGACACAAGAAGTAGAACCATCTAAAGTAATGAGAGGAAGTGAGATTAGACTGAAAGCGGATAGAAGACTAGAATTACTCATGTGATCTGTCACTAGAATCAATAACCCATTTGGATGAGGAAGACACAAGGCATGTAGTGGATTTACTCGACTCGTGATCGCGATGTGGAACCGGTAGGCTTTAGAGATGCGATCTTTGGGAAAATGCAAAATACTGCAGATACCAAAATAGTTTTCTCAAAGGAAGATCAGTAGAATCCTCTGCCATATTTGCCATCTGTGATCGCCGATTTTTCCTCGTTGCGGACAATTATATTTTGTATGGCCGTGCTCATGGCAATAATAACAAATGACTCCTCTTGAGTCCTGATTAGAACTAGCATCTCTATTACGCTGATTACTTCTGTTGCCTGTAATTCCTCCTCTACTTCCTCTTCTATTACCCTGTTGTCCATTTGGATTACGGCTAATAAGAGCACTACTGGCAGGCTGTGACGATTGGGTACTCTCCGTACGAAGGACCCGTGTGAACGTTTCATGCAAAGAGGAAATCTCGAATCGAGATAATCGAGATTTAGCAGCCTCATACTCTGAAGGAAGGCCTGCAAGAAAACTCATAACAGCCAGTTGCTCCCGTTGGGCCTGCTGAACTTTCACGTCAGAACTAAACGGCAACAATACATTAAGTTCCTCATATACCCATTTAAAATCCATAAAATAAGCCGTGAGAGACTTATTCTCTTTCTCAGCACGGTAGAATGCCTTACAAACATCATAAATACGGGAGATATTCCCTTTACTGAATCTGTAAAATCTAAGTAATCCATCAATTCCTTAACAAATTCACAGTGATTAATTAAACTAATTACCTCACTGTGAATCGAGTTCCGAAGCTACAAAAACAACCGAGCATCCTCCCTTAGCCAAGTTTGTTGTGTATCATCAGTAGGTGGATCTTTAGTAAGGTGATCATCCTTATCAATGCTACGCAAATAGACCCTAACAGTCTTACTCCACTCCAGGTAATTCGAACCATTAAGTTTGTGTTCCGTGATCTTAGTCATCACCGGAATCACATCAGAAATAACATTCTTATTGTCTGCCATTTGTTGAGACAAAGAAAACTAACCGAAACGATAATCCAAAGTGCTTACAGCAGCAAAATAACCCAAAATCACAAATTAAGCAAATACCGAAATAGGATATGAGAGCCAAACCTCAGAAGTCCTTTAATGGTGTACTGGATCAGGAAACAGCACACAGTGGTGGAATAAGGGGATTGAGGCGACGCTGGCGATGTTTGATCGGAGTCGAAAAGGCCGGTCGGCGGCCAAGGTCTCTCCTGAGCTGGGTAGTGAGAACAAATAGTCACCCTAGATAAATGACCTGCTCTGATACCATATAGAAAGAGATGATTCTCCTTAATATCAATTAATCTGTACATGGGTATATATATACAATTGATTCCTATAATTGTGTTCTACTAATTAGGAAGAAATCCTAAATAAGAATTCCTAAATAGAAATACAGAATACAAAATATACAGAGAAATAATATAATGATTGACTTTCCATAACACTCACTATCCTAGCGCATGATTTTCATTAAATATATGTTTGCACTTCATTCTCTCTTTCTGTTGGAAATGTAATGTTGTGTATGCATACTTTCAGGTGCCCAACTGGTTTCAAGTGTGGTATCAACTACCAGCCCCCAACGGTAGTGCCTGGAGGTGATCTTGCCAGGGTACAGCGTGCTGTTTGTATGATAAGCAACAATACAGCTGTAGCTGAGGTATTCTCCCGAATTGACCACAAATTTGATCTAATGTATGCCAAGCGAGCATTTGTGCACTGGTATGTGGGTGAAGGCATGGAGGAAGGTGAATTTTCAGAAGCTCGTGAAGATCTTGCTGCTCTTGAGAAAGATTATGAGGAAGTTGGTGCTGAAGGTGCTGAAGATGAAGATGAAGGAGAAGATTATTGAAATGTCTTTTTCTGAATCATCAGCGGATGTATGTGTTTCATTTCCTATCTCTTGTTGTTTTTCAGCCCATGTACTTTAAAGAAAATCATCCATGTCAGTGATCACTGAACTGTATCTCCATTGTGTTTTAGCTCAGTACTTAATTTTGTTTTGGAAGCACAGTTTTGAAAATGTCTTCATTTGTTGTTTAAATGGCGTTTTTTAACGCCAATAAAATCTCTTTATCTTCTAGTGAGAAAAATCTTATGTGTGGGCAAAACAATTTAGAGATTATTGCTTGTGAGTGTTTGGAGGGTGGCTGTGATTTAACAGTCAAGTTATTCTATTTGTGAGATGGAGGTCATGGGTTTGAGTTATGGAAACAGAATCTCTGCGAAACAAGGGTAAGACTGTACGCAATAATGCTCTCCAGATTTCACAAGTGTAGGATGCTTCGTACACGGAGTCACCTTTGCTTGTGAGTACTTGTCTTGATGGAATGCATGAAAAGCTCAACTTAATACTTCCTTATGCGTGTTAATGTTGTGATTGAATGCAACAACTAAATTCAACTCAAGATCAAACAAAAGTGTAGCAGTTAACTAGAGAAAATATACTCTGTATAACAGATGCAAAAAGATTATAGTTCAAAAACTAACTAAATTTTTCAAGGGAAGATACAATTTCGAAACCTATCTGTTCTTAAATAGTTATTTGGAAAACAAATGATCTGTTTTAGCAATGATACCATTTGAAAGTGACTGGGAGCGTTAGCTATGCCAGATGGGGAGGTCATCCACCTAATCCTCAAATCTTGGCATGACCTTCAACTCCTGGCAAGTGGCAACCCTTAGTGGCAATCTACTCTCTAATAAATTTAAAAAATTATTTCAAACATCTTGTGCTGTTTTCATAACTTCTGAAATCTGAAATTGCAGAATGGAATGCCCAAAGAAATTCAAGCACTTATTGGGGAACACACTTCGTGGGGGAAGTATTAACTAAAAAGCATATTTCAAGTAGGACAACTGATGTGAAATGTGGCCAAGACTGGGACCAACTACCTGAAAAGATTTGGACATGTTTCTTCCTCCGATATTTTTGCATCTAGTTGCTCATAGTTCTCAAAATTGTAACTTTCTTTGGTTAAAAGCCAAAGAAATTGGACAAATCCACCTTTCACTGTGAAATGCCAACTTCAACTTCTATGAATATTGCTGTCAACAACAAAGATTGGAAGAATTTTCTAAAAAGTCAAGATTAGCTTGGAACAGGCGTTGAGCTTTAGGTTAACATTTAGCATAAACTGCCACTTGGTTATTGAATGGTCATTGGCTGTAGGGCCCTTGGAGAGTTCCCCGTTGAGCTGTAAGAGGTTGCAACATGCTTTTCAATACATCTAAAATTCTAATCCTCAACGAGATTTTTTTTTATTTGAAAATAAAATTCCTGTAATATGAGAAGAATCTCTAGGAAGGAAAGGATTTAAACAGGGGAGAACAAATATATATTTTAGTAGACATGATTTCTTAGACTTTGCACTCATTGATGACTTTGAAGACTTTCTAGAAACACTAGAGGTGACTTTCCGTAAATTATGCTGTAACATTTTCAAAACAGCAGGAGAACAAATATAGACAACAAGATTTCAACCTCTATCTCTAACTGGTGTCTGTTCTTCTAACTTGGCGGCCAATCTTTTAAGGTAATTAACATATTGGTGGGAGATCCCAGAAAGCTTCAATAGGATCATGAACTGTTTCCATGTACTCCTGCACCCCATTCATGGCATATAGAGATGCTGATATCTGTCTTTCCACTTTCATCCTATCAAATTCTGTGAATTCCAGATGACTTGCAATTGTCTCTGGCAAAGGCATATGTCTGGGGAAGTCCAGCACCTCCTGAGAAAATGAAAAGCAATCGAACCCAGGTCCAAAACTCCATGAAAGATCAGAAGGTGAAGAACCCAATTCAAATTCCTCTCTGCAGTTGCTCATATCTGGTTTGTATACATCGTCAAAAAACTGGGTATCATTGATTATCTCACTAGGAGTATTGGTATCACTCGTGCTGCTGCTGCTAATGCTAGTGCTACTGCTACTAATGCTAGTGCTACTGCTGAGGGTACTGTTTGATGGGGTAGAGACTTCAAGATTTTCTTCTTCCCTTTGTTGTTCTTTTCCTGCTTTCTTGTTGTTGAGGAGCTTACGAATCCTGGAAGCAAGAGGAGAGTCCAAGGAGACATGAGTGATGAAGTTGGTACGAGTATTTGATCCACGAAGGAGGCAGGCAGCTTGATCATAAGCTCTTGCAGCTTCTTCAGCTGTCTCAAAGGTGCCAAGCCACATCCTTATTTTTTGCGTTGTGTCTTTGATCTCAGCTACCCATCTCCCTGAAGGCCTTTGCCTAACACCAACAAACTTTTTGTTATTGTTGTTAGGCCTATTTCTTCCCTTGAATTTGCTTGTTTTGCTCATTGGAACACCTGATTTTTTATGCTGCTTATGTTGTTGGAACTGAATTTCCATTGAAAATCTGTACAAGAAAATGTGGACTACTACAAAGAGGTTGGATTAGAAACAAAGACAGTTGGTTTGATTTAAAGAAGAGATAACAACAAGAAGAAAGTGGAACAGTTCTCCACTCAAAGGAAAGGTTGAGAGCCTGTCTACATGTTCTTGGTTGGTTTTCAATGTAGATATATATATATACATACATATATAGTTGAAAGGTTCCTTCGAGTTTTTTAGGAGCAATTTGGTGGTAATGTGATAAGATATACAGGGTTGTCTTTTTGTGCTTGTAAGCTTGTAGCACTCACATTTTCAAATGTCGACAAATTACCTATCAAAGGAGAATCCTTTCTCTTGCATTTGACTCCAGCCAAAATGACTGGCTTGTCCTCACATTAGCAAAATTAAATTTATAGACATGGTTAGTTCTTGCAATTAACATGAAAACTAGCAGTATGAAAAGCATGAAACATCCCTTTTAACCCTGATAATAAATTATATTATAAATTAAGACACTCCATTATTTTACTATTATAACATCATCATTTACTTAAAAAACATACAGGGAAAGAGCATGCAAAGAACTTGGAAACTGCTTGGGGGCATAATAGTCATTACACAAGCAAACAAGGTTAATCCTAAGTGGGAAAAGGGATTAAACATGGGATATAACCTAGGTATCTTAGCATACTACTAATTGCCTTAAAGTTTAATTTATTGGTGCTTAAGGTCTTAGTCAACAGATGGAAAGAGAGTGTTGAAGGCTCAAATTGTTGCCACTTGGAGGCACCAAAATGAACCTCTAGATAACCCAAAAACTAAGGTCCAAACCATGGTTCAGGAGAAAAATATAGAGATTTAGTCAAGCACTAAGCAGACAAAGGAATATCATCGTGCACGCTGCGTTGTTTGTTAACCTCTTCTTACATCACCAAGCAAACCTTGTTTTATCTTTGCATTATATTATTAGAGTATTAATAATTATCTAATGATGACTGTTATCTTAATTTTTATGATTAATACTTATCAGAGAAGAGAATTAATTTTCTTATCTATGGATGATGTATTTTTGGAAAAGAAAATGGGGAGTAGTAGATGTCTATGGATGGTTCTTTCATTCATAGATAAGTGTGTGTTATTGCTTAAGCATGCATGAGAATAGCACTCCTACCCCTTCCATATATCATTAATATCTTTGATACACTGGTTATTTAATATAAATATGAACAATGCCCTGTGAATTAATTAATATTTGCAAGAATTCACTTCATCCTCCATTACTCCAGCAAGAAGAATATTTTTGTCATCATTTTATTCTGATAATCGTCTGTATCCTACATGCAACATGGGAAAAAATCAACAACAACATTTGAAATCAGCGTTAAAATTTGAACCCTTGTTCTCACTGAATTTGTTTGACGAGGATTTCAAAACAAGTCGCTCGTTATTAGATTTGAGAAAAAACGCGTGATTATTATTATTAACAATGAAAATATATCAGATGCAAGTATGATACTAAAAATAATGATCATAATAAGCACTAGAGGAGCCAAAAAGAAGAAGAGAAAATTGGAGAATGATTTATGAATTCAATAGTTTGCGGGGTAGGCCGTTGAATATTCTGAACAGCAGAGACATCGTCCCTTTCAATGTTTGGCACTTTCGCATGTATGGGAAATGCTTAAAACTAGATAACCAGAAAGATGCTTGTGAAATAATAATATAAGATGCCTCATTTGGTAAAAAGCCTAGGGGACCATCTATATCAAATTATGATACTGACCTAAAATGAGATAATTTTTATTATCATTTTTCTAATTTTTTTAAAACAAAGTAGGTAATCATGGCATGTCACGAAGAGCCTGCTCCTTCACGAGAATCTGTTTTTTCTCCATTCTTATTAGCTGGTTTTGTCACTCAATGGGTTTCAATTCAACCACAGATCTACATTCATAAAGCAGTTCGTTGTTCTCATAGAAAATTAGAAAGCTCTCCTACTTTCTGAAAAAATCCATTTTGTTCAATACAATCATGTGAAGTGCGATTGTAATCAATAGCTCGAAAATATTAAACTCGACATATATTAATCTTTTTCTTTTTCTTTTTTTTTTTCAAATTATAAGATTTTTATCTTTTCAAAGCCCAAGAATGTTCTAACATGGCTTAATCACGAGGCAAAGTTATCCAGACAAACTGCTTATTGCAGAAAATTGTCAACAGCGACCCAACGACCCCGATAGATTTAAAATTGCCAAAAGCTCTAGCGCTCTTGTAAATGAGAACAATAAATCAATCAGAGTATAATGTTGTGCACTACTCAGAACTAGTGTGTAAGACATTGAATTATAAAAGCGAAGTTAGAACAGCATGAAAATTATCATGCACAGCAGCCAAATTGCTAACTTGGAACAAAGAAAGTTACCAAACATAAAATTATGTTTCAGCTAGCTTGTATTGAAATCGTCATTAGTACAAACACAGATAAAATTGAGTAGGATATACACTCCTGTCAAATGAAAAATATATATATAACTTTTATGCACTATATTAAATCATTTCACTTCAGTTCAAAAAATATATATATATTAAATCATTCTCTGCCTCGCTCACAAGCCACAACCTCAGCCACGCCAACTTGGATGTCCACGAACTTTCTATTCGTTCCTACCACTCGAACAATGAAAAGCACTCTTAATACACGCATAATGAAACTTTTCCTATTTTTCGCCCTCACATCAAATGAAGAATCACTCTACAGAAATTCTTTACAGAGCAGTTGATGGAAAAAAAAAAAAAAAAAAAGGAAGATATTAACACATAATAATATGCACAGTATACACAAATGCATCCCCCAAAAACAATGACATGCCCACCAACACAAAAGGAACTCAATCGACCGGACACAGCTTCTTCCTGAAGACGAAGAATGATATACCCACAAATTAAAGGGATTAAGGACAACTTAATGCAGCTTCAACAAGGAAATAATGACGACATTCCAACATCTCCTGAGAAACTAAGAAGACAGAATAGATTGCAAAGCAAGTTGCTTCTGTGGCTCCAAGGATGACCAGGTTGACGCTAGAGCGGCAGGCGGCAACATCTGCTGAAGTTGCCTCAATAGATTAATCATTCGACTGGTAGTTTGCTCTGTTGCCAAGTCTTTACCTGCACATATTACCTACAACAGCAAGTATTGCAACTAATTAGAAAAACAAAAGCAGAAATTAAGGGAAATATTATAGATTTCCTAATAATAAGAAAAAAGAATTAAGGCAAGTAGATAACAAATGACTATACCTCAGAGAAAACATGGACAACTTTGGGAAGATATTGATTGTTCAATCCTAAAAGTTCTCTATCCGACCTGAGAACAGTTACATTTTTCCCTTGCAATGAGTATATGCACTGAATACAATTGGATAAGGAAGTAGACAGGAAGAGATAGAACAAAATATCAGGCAAAATATGTAGGGAACCAATTGAAAAGTCCCAAAATTTTACCTTTCAACCATTGAGCAAAGCTGGTCGTGGACAAGCTTGGCCTCGATTAGATCATTTTTTATCGGTAAGCAGCTTAACCAAGCAGGGACTACCTGCCAAACAACACGAGGAAACCATAGGAGAAATGTCACAAACATCCAGCATTGGCAATTTCTTCCCCTTGTGGAGCATCAGACAGGTGCCAAACCATAAAAAAATTAAAATAAGCCAAACCATAAAAAATTAAAATAACACAAAAATCAATGAATATTAGCATGGGGCCAAATCTATGGCTTGTGATCATCACGCATAAATTAAACAAATACACCACCACCCCAGATGGTGGAGGGGACCCAACAACCAAAGCTAGATACCGATCACTGATTAATGCCCTCGCAACAGAAACAGCTGGTAATATATCAGCACTCGATTCTGGAAATAGCCAGAGGTATTCCAGGAGAAACATACATCTAAGATTCAAGAATTTAATTCAATCTCAACCAATTAATTAATGTGATTGAGAAAGCATGATCAGCATATAAATCAGCAGAATATAAATACCTGTGCTGAATCTATTCTATCTCGATGGAACTGGCATATTTTTCCAAGAGCTGAAACAGCATTATCATACGCCATAGCATTGTCCGAAAGATGTGCACTAGGATCACTTATTATGACATTCAACTTAGAAAGAGCCTCTGCAAGAAGATATAAGACCAAAAAAAAAGGTCCCTTTATGACGTGTGAAGGCAGCAAGCCAAGAAGAAAGGCAGATATGCAACTGATCAACAAACTACCTCTAACAAGTGGTTTAAACACAGATCCACCAAACTCTGCACAAACACCGACCCCATAAACAGCTGCCTGCAAGGCAATTGGCACTCATTTAGTAAGAAAAACCATATTCACAAGAGATGCAGAACAAAGAAATACTAAGCACAAACCTGGCGAACATCTGGATTTTCATCATTGCAGGCCTCCAAAAGGAAAGGAACATAAGTATCATAGTATCTGTTCCAGCAACACATGGTATTAAGCACATACAAAAACCTTGTCGACAATAGTATCTAGAAAAGCAGGAAATGCTTACTTAAGAGCTGCTTCCTGGCACTGCTCCACAACATCATCAAATATACAAATGGCAATTCTCCTCTCTTCTGCTGTTTTGTCCTTACCCTGCAGGATAAAAAATCCAATCAGCAAGATTGAAGTCAAGTAGATTTTGTCACTGTACCAGAGGCTAGTTACTAAAATCATTTGTTGAAGGAACAAAGTAGGCAAATCTTTTCAAACCAGAGGCTAACAAGTAAACACTAAATCCATAGATTTCTGAGATTAATTCAAATACTAAAAGTCTTATTCAACTGGCCAAACAAATTCATGCTCAGATGACCACCGCATGGCCACAAGTCAAATGATCCAGCATTTATTTCAAGAGGGCTTGAGGAAAAAAAAAGTTAACAGTTTACCACCACTTGGTAAGTTAGTAAACTATATGTAGCATCCTTACCCACCAAAAAATAGTTAAAAGGATAAACTCACAAAGACAATCTGCTAGCTGGAAAAAATAAAACAAATATGTCATATATGAAAAATATTCATTTACTGAAGAAGTAACCAGTCTGATAGAGGCCTTGTCTGAAACACATCTAAGAAGCAGTGCCTTGTCTTAAGGGACAGGAAAGGGTGTGCAACATAGAGTATGCAGCATTAAGGAAGAACTTACCCACATAGGCGTTATGTAAGATGAAAGCTCATCAAAGAAAGGCAAGAAAGAGGCCCCAAATGTCTTAATTAGCATGCCCAATAATTCACCAACCTTGAATAAGAGAAATGAGAACAATAATTAATTATTGTCTAAAATAAGTATAAAACCCAGAAATCAATAAGCCCAAATCCAAGAATTAATTTTTAGAAATTGTACTTGATCAAAGATTTCTTCTTCTTGCTCATTTTCTTCCTTAAGTAACTCCCCTTCTTCTGCATCAAAGTCCTCTGCTTTGGCCCTCTCTGCTCTTTCCTGTTTCCTGGCTGTGCTGGCTGTGATGACCTGTTTCACCTCATCTACAATGGACCTTACTTGGTTTTCATCTAAAATAGGTCCAGAAACCTGAGGTGAAACTCTACGTTAAGATCAGTATATTCATAACAATGCAGGTCAGCATAAAGGAAAAGTAATAAATCCTTCTGTGAATTATAATCAAACAGTTGCCATAACCAGCAATAATACCAAAGATGTGCAGAATAAATGACAAGTATCTATATAAAATAAACTATTTCATAAGATCTCCAGCTCAAAGAGAAACCTTATTCCTGAAAAATAAAATGTTTTGTTGGTCTGAAAAGCAAGAAGATATGACTACAACCACTAAAATACCAACAAAAAAACAAAGAAAGCTGAAAGCAGAAAAATGAGAATTGATTGATAAATATCAAAGGAAGCAGGCCAAAAGCAACATAAAAAGCCCCTGTAGCTTTAAAAAATTCCTCAGGCCACTAAAGAATACAACAAACAAAAGGCAAAAGCAATCTTTAGACATGATGTCTCAAGTCAAAGCACAAATCCACAGAGAACCTAAGACTTATTCTAGTTAAAAGGGCAACCTACCAGCTCTCTGGGATGTGGATTTAAGAAATCAAGCGTCTAATATATTAAAATTGACAACATTATACGCATTAGCTTACAGGTCCATTTATAAGCACTCCATCATAAATCAATGTCACAAACCTGTACACACTCCGTCAATGAATCCAACATGCTTGCACAAATTTCCACCTCTGGCTCCTGCAAGACCATATGCAAACACAAAATGCTTATTTAGTTGGGCAAACCCAACACCCCAACATACACATACACAATTACATACATGCATAGAGAACATTTGAATATACATATTCAAGAGGATTATGAGATAAACGAAAGTAAAAACCTTGTGTAAAGCCTCCATCAAAGCTGGTATAATGTAATCAGACAGTTGCTTCAAATATGACTCATTACGTCCATGAGATTGACCTTTTTCTATAGCTAGCTTAGCTGAACGTAGTAGTTCTGGCATAGCTACAAGCAAGATAAATAAAACAATATAAGAGTTTTGAACAGCTCCACAAAATGAATATATGTGTTTGTGCGTACATATATGTACTACTAGGAATTAATAAAAGCTTAGACAGCACCTGAAACAGCAGCCTTCCTAACTTCTTCATGGAAATAAAACTTAAGGAGAGGAACCAATGTAGTAGCAACCTGCAGTTTTCACACATTGTTTGATGATTAACAAAGTCTCTGAAAGCCCAAGAAGAGACACCCACAAATAGCATGAAGCAATATGAACCTGATCAATCCATGGGAAAAATCCTTCCTTCAATTCATCAGCATAGCAGCAAAGCATGTTACAAGCTGTAGCTTTTTCCTCCAGAACACTAGTCTTGATCCCTATTCTTTTATCCCCAAGAGTGATTGTTTCAATGCTGAAGGGGAAAAAAGGCCCCAATAAGTAACTTCAATCACATCTATCACTCATGAACAAAAGCATATGTCCTAAAACCTCACCCCCGCTTTCCCTCTCAGGAGTCAGGACCCAAAGGAGTTTTAATAATAGCAAATGAAACCAGGCAATATCACATAAATGCTTTATGCAAGACATAACACAAATTAACTATTGGACTACGCAGGGAGATGTGGAGAAAAATGGAGTTTGCAAGAACATATTTATTTGAGAGTGAATATATCATCTATTTAGGATTTAGGTGTGACGATATACATTAAGAAATAAATAATAATGTTATTTTTCTAAGGAAGCCTACATTTTCCATGAGCAAAGGATGAAGATGGCAACCAAAAAGTTTTAAAAAGTGATAGATAAATGCTCTTTTCACATTTACTGGAATGATGCAGTTGGGCACCACATTAATTTAAGTATTTTCGCCTAAAAAAGAGGGGAGTTTCAAGTGGCATTTACTATTCCAGTCCAGAAAGAGTATCTAAAAAAAGTGATAAATAAAGTACCAAAAACCACTTCAATCTGTCTTCTCAAATTAACCTACTTTATCCAATAGTCAACTGGCGTCTTTTGTTTTATCTGTATTTTATAGTGACAGTAAAGAATAACATAGGAAAATCAATAATTTAAAATCATTTAAATCTAGATAACAGGCAAATGCGCAAAAAAGAAAAGAAAAATGAGCATCATTGTAAAAATAAGGTGACAGAATTATGCATATGAAATTAAAAGCTATAATCTCAATCTGAACAGAAAGAAAAACCTGTCATCGTCATCAATATCAACATCTGAATCTGCAGAAGTAATGGTTACATCAGGCTTAAGCTGTGCAGACTGAAGCAGAGGGGGCATGACAACATTCATATATGGAAGAAAATCCTGCCCAAGGCATTTGCAAAGCCTGGCCCATGCCTGCAAAAAAGATTCACAATTAGGTTTTTTACAATATCCACACAGCAACATTAGCCAGAAAATCAAACAAAATTAAGAGAATCATAAAACTGCAATATCAAGTCAAATCTTCAACTGGTTAAAACATACTTGTAGCATGTAGCTTATTGTTGGATCATCTGCCTCCATTTGAGATCCTTGAAGCGACATTAAGACATTCATAACCTTGAAAAAAAACAAACACCAAGGCCATTATTTTTCCATAAAAAGTTTACAAATTTTAATGGTTGTGACAATTAGCCAAAAATTAGGGCAAAACCCTGAAACTGCAGGGGACCTATACTCCTAATCAAGAGTAAGACTGCACGTATAAGCAAATCTGGGCATAAATTCAACATAGGAGAAGATTGACAGGACTGCTTTGACTGCTTAACACAAGGTATCCATAGAAGCACATGCAAAAAACGGAGAATATACTCAACTCAACTCAACTAAGCCTTGATCCCAAAAATTTGGGGTCGGCTATATGGATTCGCTTTCTCCACTCTAAACGATTTTGGGTTAAATGCTAAAAAATGTGTAATACTTCTAGGTCATATTGTACTACTCTTCTCCAAGTGAATTTAGGTCTATTCATTTTTTCTTTCTATCCTCTAACCTAATGTGCTCTACTTGTCTAACTGGAGCCTCCATATGTCTACGTTTCACATGAACAAACCACCTCAATTTCCCTTCTCTCAACTTATTCTCAATTGGCACCACTCTTACCTTTTCTCTAATACTCTCATTACGGACTTTATCTAGTCTAGTATGGTCACTCATCCACCTTAACATTCTCATCTCTGCAACTCTTATCTCAGACGCATATGACTCCTTCAGTGCCAACACTCACTACCATATAACATAGCCGGTCGTATGACTGTACGGTAAAATTTTCCTTTCAACAATAACTCCCATAACAAAAATATGTGTGTAGAATGTGTTTTCCATCATTACCTGCCTCGCATCATCTCTAAATTTATCCCTTCCAACGGCCATCCCAACCAAACTAATGCATTCCATAGCTTTTGCACGAAGCATGCGATTAGACTTGTCATTTGCATTCACCAGTATAGCTTTCAGGTAAGGCATAACAGCATCATAATATTTCTGAAATTGATCCTGTCAAAACAAAATACTACATGAGAAAAAATCATGTTCTCCTTTTTTTTTTTTTTTTTTTTTTTCTGCTGCAATCAAGATACACAAGTAATCAACAGACAGTGTCTCCCAATTTTTACAGTGGAATCAAAATTGACACATCTAGCTCTAAGTCAGAGCCTCCTTCAACCATTCTACCCACAGTGGTTCAGAAGAAAGCAAGCAAAAATAAATTCCAAGTTAATTAGATAAACAAAGTACCTGTGATGAATCAGCAACTGATGCTAAAGCTGTCAAGGCACCCTCTTGCGCCATTCGCTTGCCAGTCTGGATTTCATATGAATAACTCAGCACATACAAAATGAGCACTAAAATCTTCTGAAAAAGATCAACACATAACTAACAAGTAACAACTGAGAAAAGGAAACCCAGAAATGGAAAAGCACAAAGTGCAATTTCTGAAAAATAACATTACAGGGTTCATGGGCCAAAAAAAGGAAATGAATTGACCAGGTAGACTTAAGGCATTATAAAGTTCCTTGCATCCAAGCAACTACTAGAAAGAGCTTGAAAAACTTTGAACAAAATTCCATTTAAGCACTTTGTCCATTATCCTCATCATTACATAAAAATGGATAGAAAACAAAGCATGCTCAGGACTGAGGTTGATGAGGAAAACAATCATGTACCTGGAGGAGTACAAGAAGTTTGCTAACAATTCCATCCAAGTATGGCGCCAATATATCTGCAGTGCAATTTTCACTGAAATTAAGTACTGCTGAAGCAGCATGGGCCTGCAACATACAAGAAAGGAAATATGATACCTAAATACTGCTGAATTAGCACATGGGAAGATGAGCGAAGTATAGAATAAACAGAGAATAAATAGAAAAAGCTAAAGGACAGGAATGAATTAAACTATTAACCAACTGAAAAATATTCACAGAAACTACAAAACATAATAAACGGAAAATATAATTTCCCAAAATTGTAGAAAATGACTCAAAATTTAAATTATACAGTATAGTAGGTAGCAAACCAATTAATATAATCATCTTAAAAGTAAACAAATGTAAAATTTGTTACTATTTTCATGCCATCAGACATGATTTATGCCTTCATTACGTATGCACCAATGACCTAGTCCAGATATTATTACAAAGCATCAACTCAAGCATTAAGCAGAACCATATATATCATTTCTTTTACAAATATGCATGAGCAAAAAACCAAATATGTCTGCTTAGATGGAGATAATATTTTTTTAGGTTGATATCTTAGGGAGACAAGTAAAAAATTGGCACTACAAATACACCATTCACAATCTGAAATCAATATTAAATTCATGATAACATAACAGATGCACAAACCTGAACTCGAGGATTCTGAAAATCATCCATTGCTCCAGCTAGAGCAGGAAGCACTCGCTGATTGTACTTTATTTGCAAATCAGGGCCCAGGTCAGTTGATAATTGTCCAATTGCATTTATAGCAGCCCACCTGACACGGGGGTGGGGATCTTGGAATGAGTTTAAAACCATAGAAACTACCTGCTCGAGGTTCTTTAACATCACCTGCATCAATAGAAAGAAAATATAGGAACACTCATTGCAAGAGAATGATGAATAAATCTTCTCAAATACCTACACAAACACAACCAACTTATGATTCAAAGATTAAACCAAACACTAGTCCTTTTCGCATCCTTTAGCATTTTCATTTTTGCCTTCATTAATACCAATTACAAATAAATAACCACAATTTTATACCTTTGAGGAACCCTCAGCAATCTGTGCAAGTGCAATAAGTGCAGCATGATGCTTCTCCCACTCTGGAGCTGCCAAGAAGCCCTGAAAATTTTCAGAAGCAACTGGAACCATAGTTTTTCCACCAAGAGAAATCGATAGCCTGTCCAAACACTCCTGCCCAAACCCATAATTACTAGTCTCCCCAGCATCCTCATCCTCACTTTCTGCACTGTGCCACACAGGATCATCTTCTATATCAAGTAACATCTTCATTAATACCATAAACAGACTATGCACAAACTGAGGAAACTTCCTCATCATCCCGGGCGCCCTCTCTCTCGCCTCAGCTAGTGTAATTACAAACTCAACTGCCAAATGCCTCGTCCCTTCCTCTAAACTCTCTGCCTCCGCTATTTGCAACATGGACCCTACCACTTCCACTATTTGCTTCCTCAAAAACCTAGGCTCGCTCCCTGCTAATTCAATCAACAATTCAAGGGCTTCTTGGGCGGTTGCCTCTTGTTTGCTATTCAAAGCTTCGGTCAAAGTCCGCACCATTAATGGCAACAAATCCTGAAACTTTTCGCGATCGTTATTGTTCGATAAGCATATTATAAAACTAATTGCTGCGTTTAAAGCCGCAATTCTCACTTCGGCACTCGTTGAATTACTTAAACAATTTAAAAACAGTTCATGAAGAGTACTCAAATGAGGAATTAGGGTTTCGCCAATAAACTGAGCCAATCGAGCAAAAATCAAAAGCGCCGATTCTTGGAGATTATGGTTCTGTGCGGTCACGCATTGGAACATGAACGGCAACAGCTCAGGCCACCCGCCATCCGGCAAAATAGAGGCAGCGAGCTCTGAAACCGTATCGTTTATCTTTTTAATTATCGATTTTGTAGTCTCTCGCTGGAGAGAAGAGAGGAGTATGTTCTTAATGGCGGACCGAGTTGACTCGGAGAGCCTCGGGTAGAGGAACGAGTCATCATTGCCAGCCAACCGGGTGAGGTGCTTGCGGAGGAGGATAGCAGACATGGCGCGAACCTCGGTATGGGCGGAGGATGAGACGAGTTGAGCAAGTCTTAAAAGAAGCGATTCCGGGTGAGCTTGCTTGCATATGTTGAAGAGTGACTCAGCCGCAGAACGTTGGTCATTAGAGGAAGACATGAGGTGGTTTACTAGGTTTTCCAAGTGAAAGGGGTCGGGCCCGAGAAGGAGGGCGAGTCGCTGCAACTGAGTTGGATCAGCGGCCATGGATAGGGAGATGGATGGAATTTTTGAGTTTGTGAGGTTTTTTCTTCTAGCGGCTACAAAAAGGTGGAGGGAAGATTGAAAGGGAATACAGAGGGAATTGTTAAAGCTTGGGTTTGGGATTTTTCTCCAGTTGGTTTTTGCTTTGTTGTGTGCAGTTTCTCCAATCAATTTCTGCCACGCAAGTGGTTTCTCGCAAGTGAAATTCTGTTCGGTTTGTCTCATCTAATAAAATTTAAATTATATGTTAAATCAAATATCATGAAATTTTTTATAGTTAGCTCATAATTAAAAAAAAATCCTCATGAATATAGGAATTGGTGCCTCCGGTGTTATTGGTTCAAAATTATAAGCAAATCGATTTATCTTATAAATTTCGTTTATTTTGTGCAAAATAATATATATGGGAAATATTTTTTTAAAAAATATTTTTATAAAAATATGTTTTATTAAATTTATAGTATGTATTTATATTATTTATGTATAAATATTTCTATATTTCAAGTAAGATTATAAACATTTAGATAATGAAATTTTATTAGATTATCAAAATTTAAATAATGAAGTTTTATTTTTGAAGTTATTTTTTAAAAAAATATTTAAATTTTTCTTTAATTATAAAAGTTAGAAAATATAAAAAAAATTTAATAAAATATTTGTTGTAAAATAAATAAATACTTAAAATTAAAATTAAAATTAAATCAATTAAAATTACTTTTAAATTAAATTAAAATCAATTAGTTTAATTTTAGGTTAAAATTTAATTTAAAAATAATTTTTTTTAATTGAACCCTTAAATTTAAATAGATTAAAACAGAAATCAATGGAAATTATATGGTTCAATTTTTATTCACCTGAATTTTAAGCCGACCAACGACCATATCAGAATAATGTGTAGGGTACTAGCAAAAATCACCCTATCCGAATTCAAACTCGGTTAATATTATCAAAATCTGAACTCATTCGAAATTCGTTTAAAATTTATTTTGAATTACCTGAATCTGTCTTAAACTTGATTATTATTATCCCAAAAAAATTCGAATCCGTTTAATTTTATATATTTTAATTAATATTTTATATAAAATATTATTTTAATTAATAATTTATATTTTAAAATTTTAATAATATCATAAAATATTTAAATTCTATTTTATATAAAATAAAATATATAAAAATTTATAAATATTATTATAAAAATATATATTTTATATTTCATTAAATATTTATATAAACAAATTCAAATAATATTTAATATGTAAAATTTAAATTTATTATAAATATTATTTTTAAATTTAAATTCATCTCAAACTTTATTATATAATTCTCAAAAATGTTGAATCGAATCGAGTTTCCTAGCAAAAACTGATGTATTGCCATTCTCAGCCATCTTGATGTAGAATAGAGAGTGTCATTCTGCTGTCCAGCCCAGAGCTGAACCATGGGACCAAAAAATAGCATTATTACACGTGGCATCATTAATGTGATTGTGTCAGATGTGTCATGTGTGCCACTAAGCACTTGAGTGTACTATACGAAACATTGTGGATAAAAGATGACCTGATGTGTAAAGACCTAAAAGCCCCTGAAATCTAAAGGCTTTCTTACACCGAAGAGGGTACTCCTTGTCTGGGGCAACAAATATGGAAAAATTAATTAAAAGACTAATGTGTTAATTAATAATTATTTAATTAAATATTTTAAAATTATAAATTTAATTAATTATCATATACTCGCAATGCATGATTTCTTGATAATTTTAAAATATTTATTTTTGATTAATAAAAATTATCAGAAAATATGAATAATTAAATTTTTTTTGAAAAGAATAATTATAGTTAAATATTTTAAAATTATAAATTTATGTCAAATAATAATTTATTTAAAAATAAAATTTATTTTATTGTGTCACATGAAGTTACAATTTATGATTTTTTTTTATAATTATGAATAATAATTATAAGTAAATATGGCATAATTTTTATTATTATTTATGATTTTGAATAAGAATTTTGATATATAAACTAATTAATAGCACACAAATTTACAGTAAAATAAATGATTGGTTTCCACAATTTCCTAACAAATTTTTGTTAGCAAAATTATATATAATTTAAAAGAAAATATGTTCAGCTTCATTTCTGTTTACGAACTATGGGAAATGATGTTTTTCCTTGAAATAATATTAATATTATTAACAAAAATAATATTTAAATATTTTTTAAAATATATTAAGAGGACACAAATTTTTTATTTTTTAAAATAATAAAAATATCATGTAATTTAAATAAATATCAAATTATTTCATACTTTTAATCAGCATTTTTATTAAATTGTTATATTTTTATTATTTAATTAATAATTTTTTGTAATATTCTAAAATATTCATTAAAAAATGTGAAATGATAAATTTAATTTACATAAAAAGTAACAAAATTAAATATAGAGTAATTAGTAACAAATTGAAAATATTATTTTATTTCCCAATATTAAAGGTGGAAATAAAATAAATTAATTAATTTTTTTATTAGATAAAATTACTAACAGCCACGTGCGGGCGACTCTCTAGTTCTTCCTAAATAAAGGGGAGTGCACGTGTGGACAAGCAACAAACTAACAAGTGCCACGTACGCACGCAAAACACTGTGCTTTACTTTTTTTTTTTTTTTAGTTACTGTGTCTGTCTATGCATTAATGCCTGAAAAATGTTAAAATAATTTAATTAGTATCATAACCTAATAAAAATTATTATATACAAAAAATCAATTCCCTTTATTTTAAAATATTTTTTGAATAATAATTATATTTATTTATATGATAATTTTCAATGACTTATCACTATTTAAAAAATCATATTATCAAAAATTATATAATATTTTAAAATATATAAAAATAATATTCACTCTTTAAAAAAAATAGTAAAACTTGTTTATAATATAAATAAGGGTATAATTGATATTACAACTTCCCAAATAGTAATCACGGAGTACAAAGTAACCGATTGTCGAATGGTCACTTGACTCGGATTTGAGTTGCACACGTTACTCGGACTCACATTATTCAAATCAAGAATATTTTCTGGATAAAATTTCAGACCTGAAGAGGAAGAGAATAGTGTCAATAAGCTCAAGTTCATAAAATTTATTTTTATATGAAATTAATTTTATATTAAATAAAAGAGAATAAATCTACTATGATTCCAGGATGGTCAACTAAAGGTCAAATGATGAAACCAATCAAACCACACTACGAAAGCTAAGGCATGATCTGGGCCCTAGATTAGGGAGTTTGCATGGGAACGGATAAGATTAAAAGTTCACATTATCCTCAAAATAAATATGTATATATATATTTTTTATTATATTAATTACCATGTTGTCCGAATGCTTAAGCAAGCAGGAGCCAACCAGGTGTATAAATTTTGTCGTGGAATTACCAACATTCAATTTTGGATGTAAGAATGAACAGTTGAATAGTGCCTAGATTCACTCATTGCATGTACTGTACGCGATGTAATGTTGTTTTCTAATAGCACTTTTGAAGACAGACAATTCAGCAGTGATGTTCAACTCTAATTTTGTCTTATATATGCCTTTTTTATTTTTTTTTTTTTTTTTTTATTTTATTGTTATAAAATTATATATATATATATGAATTTTTTAATTTAAATAATATCATTTTATAATTTTTAAAAAAAAATTAAATAATATTACCTATTTTTAAACAAACCAATAAATTTTTATTTTAAATACGTAAATAAAGTGTACATGAATGATTTGAGCGACAAAATTATTCAGTAATCTTTCAAACTAAAATTTTAATTTATAATTATTTTTAAATTATCATTAATATTTAAATATATAAAATTAGCCATTTAAATTTGGATTCATTCAGACTAATCAGATTTTTTATTTATCAGTTGCTTACTATACCCTATTAGTGGGTGGGTGAGTGGGTGGGGTATTTTTTGAAGAATCAAACCCCACTAACCATAGATGCATAAATGGGAGGAGGACACGACATATAGCTCTTGTTCCTAGGTTGCTAGGTATGGCCCCACTCAAAATTATCTAAATATATTAACAATTTCTGATATATAAAATATCATAAATAATTTTACTTTCTCAATTGCACAATTTGCTTACCTATATTAGATTGGGATGAATTTAGCCCTCATGCCTAATTAATTATAATTTCATTTACAAAGATATTTATTTTATAGTGAAAATAATTTTTTTTTAAAATTTTTATAATAATCATAAAAAATAACTTACTAAAATTATAATTTATAAAGGAAAATATTTATATAGACAGTTTTATTTAGAGATTTTGTTCATAAAATCTAAATATTTAATTAATTTTAACATTTACCCTTTCATTTAAAGAAAAGTTAACTATTAAAGAAAAGTTAACCAAGTATTGGAAACTTAGGTAAGGTTTCTTCCAAAATTAAAAATTAAAAAAAAAAACATTTACCGTCCCCTCGGCTTGGTCCTGGTTCCACTTTTTTTTTTTTTTTTTTTTTCGGCCTTTACGTTTCCTTCACCTATAAATCATACATATCCACCATCCCCACCAAAAGCTGATTTCTTGAGAAAGCAACGCGAGTTCAGAGAATCCCGCGGTGATTCAAATAAAGTGGCAGAGAAAAGGATCAGAGAAGGGTTAATTATTAACTATGAGGAACCCGTCTTCTTCATCTTCACCTATCCCCAGGAAGGCGACTACTACTGCTACTACACCATGCTGTAGCAAAGTGGGAATAAAGAGGGGGCCTTGGACTCCAGAAGAGGACGAGCTCTTGTCTAACTACGTCAAGAAGGAAGGCGCTGGACGGTGGCGTACGCTTCCCAAGAGGGCAGGGCTGCTTAGATGTGGAAAGAGTTGTCGCCTCCGGTGGATGAATTACCTCCGGCCTTCTGTTAAGAGAGGACGTATTGCTCCAGATGAGGAAGATCTCATTCTTAGGCTTCATAGATTGCTCGGTAACAGGTATATACATAAGCTTGGATCGTATGGATTAGGAGCCGGTTGAACTATTAATTTTGTTTGTTTATTTTTCTGACTGCAAGATCTGCAGCTGTTTTATTGTTTTGTTAACAAGTTACAGTATTTTATTCGTTTTCTTCTCCCTCCTTCGGTTGCTTTTTAGGGTTTTCCTTGTGCACTTCTCTCAAGACACCTTTGGGCGTCCATTATTTTAGAGATTTTCTCAGAATTTGAACGGTTAGAACTTTAGGGTTTGTGCCTTTTTCGATTCTTTCTTTTGGAGATGGGTTATCAGTTGTCACTTTTCTTTCTAATATCTTATCGAGTTTTTCGTTTTAAAGATCTTATAATTTTAGATTCTTAAACCTATTCAAATTATCTAAAGTTTCAAAATTAGCTTCTGTTCTAGCGTATCATTTTGGTTCTTCACTGTACTGCACGTCTGCACCTCTCTCTCTCCCTTTCTTTTCTGAGTAGGTAGATATGTGGGTAGGTAAAAGTTCACGATGATTCAAGAAGCTGATGAGATATATGCAATCAATCTTGCTTTTCAATGTCAACTTCTGTTTACTGGTTCCTAGATTTCAAAGTACCTTAGTCTTCGTTTTATCTTGTTTTCCTTTCGAGGTTTTTGATTTATGAATTACTAATAAAGATTAATGATCACTTAGAAATTTTTGGGTTAATTTTTAATTTTCGTTTCAGGTGGTCTTTGATAGCTGGGAGGATTCCAGGACGAACGGACAATGAGATTAAGAACTACTGGAATACCCATCTCAGCAAGAAGCTGATTAGCCAAGGGATTGATCCAAGGACCCACAAGCCATTGAACCCTAACCCTAATTCGTCCCAATTTCCGCAAGGTCAAAACCAAAATTCCGGGCCGACATCTGTTGATTTAGAAGAAACTGGCAGGACCTATCGAGTTATAGCTACCAAAGTGAGCCAAACTTTCAATATGACTAACCTGGATCATTATCAAAACCCAATGGTTGTGGCAGATGGTAACGATAACCGGCCGAATTGTGATGCTCTAGTTATGGGTTTACAAAGTGATCAAGGACAAAGCAATGCAGAATATAATTACATTGGAAATGGAAATGAGGATACTTTCTCTTCATTTCTGGATTCTTTGATCAATGAAAATGAAAATCTGTTCTTGCTTAATCAACAACAGCAACCTCAACAGCAGCAGCAGCATTTTAATATGGTTCCGCCTTCACTTCAACACATTGTTTCCTCTGCACAAACTTTCAATCATACCGCCATTTGGGAAGCTGACGTTGCATCTTCAATGGCTGCCTTAGGTGACGAAGATGCTGCTTTAACTTAGCCATGTCCAGCCTGCTGATGATCCTTTGCAAACAAAAGTGCAGTAACAAAATCAGATGGCCGGGTTTGACAACGAGCTATCATCTAATTTGTGTATTATTTGTGCACCTGTTCTCCTAGTTGTTGTGCTTCTACCGACTCCTGCATGTACACATATAAATGGCTGGTGTTAAGTTGATAGAACATGTATGTACGTAGCAGTAGTACCTTTAGATGGACTTTGTTTACTGCACGTGTTAAGTCCTTTTACACCTCATAGAAGACCTAAAGATATTGGTTTGCTATACAGATTACAATGTGACTTTACATTCTTCTCTCTCTGTTTCTCTCTCTCTCAACATGCATGCACACGTGCGATTGTTTAATGCAATAGTGATGCATTACCTAAATTTCCTCCTTATGTAGATAGTATATAAGATTCGCGAGGCAAATTCCACGTAAATGTGAAGATTGATTGCATTCAAGAAGTACACATGCAATTATATATTTAATATATGTTATTTAAGTGTTTTTTGTTTCTTTCACATTCATGTAAATAGCCCACAATGTGGGCAATCGCATAGTCTTTAGCTCTACATCTACTGATATAACTAATTTTTCAGTGTTTAGAGATCAAAGCTCTGTGCACATGCATGCGATTTATGTGCACAAGAGCAGTTGTATATGCTCGTAAGAGTAATTTCCTTGAATATTGTAAAGACGTTGTTTGTTTGGACAATTTGTTTTCTGATCGGAAATGATAGTTATATGTCTTGTTGACGTTGTTGGAGAATAGCACATAGTTGAGTGATTATTCTAATGTCTTGAACCATTAGCAGGTTGCTCTAGACTTCACAATTATATATGCACAAGACTCTTTTATTGCTCGTTTTAGTTATTTTATTATTATTATTACTACTATTTAATCTCATATAAATTGCTCATGCATTTAAAGTGTTGTTATTGCTCATGCATCAAATTAGAAGATCATGTTGAGATTAGCGCCTATTTTGTATAATGATTAAAACTGATTTTTGAATAAAAAAAACTTAATTTTATCTTTTTTTTTTATAATTTTTTTAGTAAATCATGTTGAATCTATTTTTAAATAATTAATTTTAGTCATCTTTGCACAATAATTTTTTTTTTTGTCTATTAACTCCCTATCTAATGACATATTTGCCCCAACTATTTTCGGAGTCGAGCTATTGTCAGACCCATATAAAAGGAAATTCTCTTAACGTAGTTTTTTCCATTCACAAAATTCAAACTCGAGACCTTATATAACATATTTAATAAGAAGGTACTTTTATCTTTCCTTTTTATATATTAAAAGTACCTTTTATATATATATATATATATATATATATATATATATATATATATATATATATATATAAGTAATTTTATCAATGGTAATACTTTCAAGAAATCACCTACTTAAAAGTTTAATTTTGAGGGTTTTAAAAATGATTTTATATATCCAACACACTTCTACATAATACGTATTAAGTGTGAATGTCTACTAGATCTTGAAGAGTAAATAAGCAGTCCCATTTTAATTTGTGTTAAAATATTTAATTAATAAATAAGGATAGTCAAGACTTTGACATTTTAATTTGAGAAATTGATATTATTTTAAAAAATACTCGAACTAAAAATTTAAAATTTTAGATAAAAGCCTCAAGAATAATTTTATATCTTCGATAATATTAAATAAATTCAATATATTGGACTTATGAGGATCAGGGTATAAGTTAGATCTAAATTTGTAAACTCAACTCAACTCAACAAGCAATTAAAATAAACGCTCGCAACGATAGCTTGTAATTTAAATAATATAAATTTTTTTTTAAAAAAAAATAAATTTATTATAAAATTTTGTTTCATATATATAAATTTACATGTTTTCGTGTTAAACTAAATTATTTGATGATGATGAACATCATATATGCATAATAATTAATAAACGCTGAAACTTAAGTTATTGAAGTGTGGAGTACTCTATATATATATATATATAGAGAGAGAGAGAGAGAGAGAGAGAGAGAGAGAGAGAGAGAGAGAGAGAGAGAGAGAGGAAACTATTGGAGATAAAATCAATAGAGAGTAAAATATGAAAGAAACAATATGCATGGAAGCAGCAAGCTCGCAAGAAAAAGCATACTATAAACACGACCACAAATATATATAGCTTCGGTACAACCACAAAAGGCAAACCAAACAGTACCCACCACCAAACCTTTGCACATGATATGCATATGCATTTCACCCACAGCACTTATTTTTTTGTTTGGAAAAATTATAATATCACACCAATAGGATTTTTTTTTAACAAATTTCACCTACATATACCTCTTAATTTTAATAATAATGATACTACAATCACCAAAATAATACCAAAAAACGATTAATGGATAATCAACTAATAAGTGTCCATGCCCAAAGTCGATTCGAGTAACCGCAAGGTACTCAGACAGAATACTTGAACATTCGAGTAAAGAGTTACTCGCCCAAGTATATTTAGGAATGCTCAGATCACATTAAAAGATAAGAATTCCAAAATAATTGCCATAAACTATTAGACAAAGTGGACTCTTATTCCCTCTCAATGACAAGCTCTTGATCATAACATGAATTTATACCAAAGCCTATATAAGAGCCATCGAGTATGCACGTTAATCTAATCAATCCTATTCATTCACAGTTCAATTCCTATTAATTATTGACTTAAGCATCAGAGTGATAGTTAACTAATAATTTGATACTCAAGTCTATCATTCTATATATACCCACATAATAAGAGAACAACATCAAATAAGATCCTAAAATTTGAATTCTCTTTCCTTCTTTTATAAGCTATAAAAGAAAAAATAGCATAGAATTAAAGACATAATTAATACCCATAATTGAATTTTCTATATTTTATTTATATTTTCTTG
Organism: Hevea brasiliensis; assembly: GCF_030052815.1. Classification (NCBI taxonomy): domain Eukaryota; kingdom Viridiplantae; phylum Streptophyta; class Magnoliopsida; order Malpighiales; family Euphorbiaceae; genus Hevea; species Hevea brasiliensis. Next base: position 3,110,780 of record NC_079497.1, on the reverse strand, counting down.
GATAAAAGCAAGAATTTTTTTATTTATTATAATAAGTCTTATAAAATTAAAGTTTTGATATCAATGAAAGTGGAAAATTATTATTATTATTATTATTACAACATATGTGTACTATTTGGCAAGGTTAGTTCCTGCAAAACTTCAAGCTAGAGTCTCAAACATTGATTTTCCTTCCCATCTTTAGACTCTCACTGAAATTTAGGTGACACCAAAAAACATTACCCTGCGTTTGCTTAATATATAATATCTATTTAATTACTGATCTTTGAGTATTGAGTTGGAATTCTATAAATCTTAATTAACTCTCTCTCTCTCTCTCTATATATATATATATAAAAGGGTATGTTTGGCTAGCCTTAAGATAAAAAGCTGAAATGGATGTTATCTCATTTCACTTTAACTTTGAATGATAAATTTATAACTTGTACATATTTAAATTAAATTTTACCCAAATTCAAATTATAAAAAATATATGGAAACATGATTAAAATTTTGAAATTAATTTATTAATTTTAATAAGAAAATTATAATCAAATAACAAGAGTAAATTTTCAGTTTCTATTTCTAAGACCAACAAATTATTGAATTGAAATGTAAGTTATAGGGCACTTTCAAAATGTGTGTTCATAATAGATTTTAAAAATGCTACTGAGTTTTTTTTTTTTTTAAAAAAAAAGAAATGCATAAGCAAAATATAAATGAAAAAAATATTCAATTTCACCTCTGTACTTATTGAGAATATTCAATTAGTTTATTTATTTTTTGTCCAAATTAACCATAAGTTTCAATTTAAGGTTTAATTTTTCTTGACTGATGCCGAAATAAAGAAGTTTAATTTCATAATTTTTAAGTTGAATTTATTGATTTCTTGACTTAGCCCAAAAAATAAAGAAATTTAAATTTTTTTTTATTTTTGATCTAAATTGAGTTTAAATTGTAAATTTTAAGTTACTTTCGATAAAAAATTGAAAATGAATTAAATTGAACATTTGAAATAAGTACAATTAAGCCAAACATTAAATATAAAGAACACCTAATCTTCTTGCAACAATAAGAAATTATAAATTAACATTTGGTTTTTGGTAAAAGAAAAAAATAAATAAGTAATCAAGTGAAGTGAAGTAATTAATAAGGAGGTTGTTGATCTTGCTTAAGAAATGAAGGGCAGATGAATGGTATGGAAAAGGAAGGTTGCTGCAAAAAATTGAGTAGGTGGAGCATGGCTCCCTATTTGACCTTTGGGTGACCCCATGATATTTGTGCATTGTTTTGGTATAACATTACAATATTAACCTTTCAATAGTTGCTTTCCACCCCGAAAGAGACATTTACCATGTACCAATTCCACAAGCATTTGTAATTCCCACCCAAAAACCCACTAACAATCAAAGTCTAATTTGATTCAATGGTTAAAATATATCATTCACATGTTCGAATTCTCACCTCTTCAATTCCTTCAAACAAAATCCCACTATAACATAAGTGACTCTCCTCCTCTCTCTCTCTCTCTCTCTCTCTCTCTCTCTCTTACTTTTCTGCATTGTAATAAGATTGGAGTAGTCAACTCCATCATGAAAGCAACAAAGAGAAATATATTTCTTGTAAGAAAGGTTAGAGGAATTTGACATTTGATCAATTAATCCAATAGCAAAGCAAACTTTATATAAGAGAAGAAATAAGAAGAAAAACTAAACAGTAGCAAGCTATGATATGAAGAAGAAGAAGAAGAAGAAGTAAATAGACATGTAATTAGAAGCAGAGAGGCAATGTATCGAGCATGTATAAGCATTAAAAAACATGAAGTGATCATGGAGAGTTACTAATGACAAAGTTACAATCAAGAAAAAAAGAAGAAAGAAAGAGAGAACCCAGTTTCCATGACCAAAAGCTTGATAAAGAAGAAGGAACCAATCATCAATGAAGCTGTACTGTAAACTAACCTGGGAATTGTGAAGCTCTCCAAGATTCTTGGTTAGTTTGTAGCAGTAGGAAATCAATATGCTAGCTTCTCTGTATCACATGCAGCTCCATCGAAAGCCGATTACTTGTGGATGGAGATAATGGAATCTTGACAACTTAATTAAGAGGAAATTGACAGAGAAATTTTTTATTTGCAGCAAGAAAATAAAACAGAAGAAGATACTTATTATGGTATACATACGTACGTATATATATATATTTATGTCACGTGCTCATCAGACGAGTGGCTGACCGAACATTCCAGTTGAGAAACTCGGCTCTTGGACCTACCCTTCTTTTTCACCTTTTTATTTCAATTGCCCATTAATTCTTTTTTTTTTTCCTCGTATATTATTAGGAAAAAAACAGCCATTAAGTTGGTTAAAGGTCAAGAACCAGTTGATGATATGAGAAAATGTCAGAAATTAATTTCTTCCTTCTGATGATTCTTTATGGGGACCATCGAATGGATATATCCATCGTTATCACCATGATAATATTTTGGTTGTTGCTCATTTTTATTAATTAATTTTTTGATACACCCATAGTTTCCTTTCTAATCCCTCATTTTAATTTGGGTACTACAATTTTAAAACTGATCTCATACTGAAAATTTCATTTCTTATAGTTTTATTCTTTTTTATGAATTGTTTTCTGTTTTTATATCATGTTATAATTAATATTTTAATTCTTATACTTTAGAAAATATATTAAAAACATTTTAAATTTTGATTTTGTCAATTTTTTTCAATTTAATTTTCTTTTAAATCATTTTAAAATAGATAAATAAAAAGATTGAAAACTTAAAATCTTCCCATTTAAAAAAAAAAAATCTATTAAACTACCTCTCAATGGCTTTTTATTGAATTTTATTATTTTAAACACTTTCACTTCTGAATTTTTATCATTGTTGTAACATTTTAATTCCTCTTTATCACATTTTAATCTTTAACTAATAATTAACTTTTAAAAAAATTACTATTTGATTTATATATTTTAATAAAATTAATTATTTAGTCTCAATATTTAAAATAATATGCTATTTAATTTTATATTTTACTAGTACTAAATTATTTAATTTTTTGTTAATTTTTCTATTAGTCAATGTCAATTAAATTATTATTTAATCTTTTTTTAGTGAAATCATTATTTAGTCCTTGTCATTTTTTTGGTGAAATCATTACTTAGTCTCTATATTTTAAAAAACACATTAGTTATTTCTTGTAAATTAATTCAATTAGCAATTTAATTCCATAATTATTTTTTTATCCTAAATTGCCCTAATTCTCTCCTCTTTATTTTTCTCCCACCTTCCCTTATTTGTCTCTCTCTATATGTTTTCTCCTATACATCCACACTCTTTTCCCCTCATTTTCTCTCTCTATTTCTTTTGATAAAAAAGATACAAATGCTTGAGTAAAAAAGTTAATCAATCTCTTTAGATATTTAATAATAAAGGAAAATTGTTTTATAATATAGGAAACACAAAAATGATTCCAATAAATTGAATGAATGTAAAATTTAGTTTTCTCGTAGTAAAATTTATATTTTTATTTAAGAATATTTTTTTCAAAATATTATATTTTTTTCAAAATATTATATTTTTTAAAATATGAGGACGAACTAATTAATTTTATTAAAATAGATAAATTAAATAATAGTTTGATTAGACTAACAAAAAATTTGATAAAAAAAAAAATTAAATAGCATAAAATAAGCAAAATGTAAAAGTTAAATAATGTATCTTTTAAAATACAAAGAATAAATAGTTAATTTCTTTTGTAACACTCCTAATTTTTAAATTTATTATTTTGAGGGTAAATATTAATATTTTATTTTATTTAAATTTTAGAAAATTATTTAAAATTTTTCTGATTTTAGAAATCGGGTTCGATTTTCTGAAAATATAAAACTTTGATGATTTTTAAAAATTAATTTAAAGACCACGTAGCAAAACTAAAAATATATTTGGACTCCACGAATTTTTCTGAGTTTTCTATAATTTTTTCTGAATTTTTGGGTCTCGTTTTCGGTCCCAAAGCAGAGTAAAAATTTAAAATTTTGTATCCTAAATCGGACAAACCAAATCGAACCAGACCGGATCGGATCGGCCGAATCACACCGACCTTCTTCTTCTTTTTCCTTTCTCCCCGCGCGTTCCCGTCCCTTTTTCTCTCTCTCCCATTTTCTCTCTCCTCCCCATGCTGGCCAGCCACCACCCAGCCCTCCTCCCATCGCCGGCGCACCACCTCAGCTCCTCTCCCTTGCCAGTCGCCGCCTGAAATGCCGAAAAAGGCACGCGAAAACCACCCAGTGAGCAGCGCGCCGTTTCGGCTTCCCAGCCAAAATCCGGTCGATCCAGGCACCGTTTGAGCCGGGTCTTGTGCCAAAACACATCTACACCTTGAAAGCTTTCCATAGACACTAAGAATACCAAAATCTATCGAGCGATTTGTCCAATTTTTGTCCGGAAAGTTTTAGCCCATTTTGATTTTTGGGCTATATTTCTCACAAATCGTGAACCCCATGAGAAAATCGAGAGTACCGGAGCGCTCTACTCGTCGAGAGCTTCGCGGAAATATAAATTTCAAAATTTCCTAACACCATTTTTCGGTGGGTCCTACAAAATTTTGTAGTATTTTTTCGAGCAATAAATGAGCTTATAAAATTTCGTAAAAATTATGTAATAACTCCCATGTTGTGGGCTTCGTGTAAATACCTTCAATTCACGAAAATTTAACAGTTGCCCAGGCCTATAAATTTCCGGCCAGACAGACAAGCTACCGAAAAAGTTTTGGAATTTGGTCAAGACTTTGACTACCCCACCGTTGTCAGATGTCCCGAGTGCGTCCCCGGGATCAGAATCGGCATAGGTAAACCCGAACCTGACATTTTCTTAATTATCTAGTGCTTGAATGGGATTAAAAATCCATAAAATATTCGTGGTAGCTTAAAAAATTATAATTCCTTTTGCATTAGTTTACTAATATTGCTAAGGACCGCGGGGCAAAGTTTTAGAATTTTTAGAGCTTATTTGGGTAGTTTTTTCAAAAGGATCAATTATAAGGACTAAACTGTAATTTTACATATTGTGATTGATGACTGTTTGGATGGGTCCAGGAGGGGCTGTGTGATGTGATTGAGTTATAGGTGTATGGTGTGTGAATATAGAAGTGCGTTTTAAGCCCTTTTGCAGGTTGGATAGGTCCTCGGTATAGGGGAGACTCTGCTAGATTTTCGGCACGACTTAAGACATCTTTGGTCTTTTCTCAGCTTGTATTGAGTAAAATATATTAAATAATTGTAATAAAATTATCAGGTGAGTCGGGACAGCCTTCCTCCTCCACCCAGCCCCCATTGTGACTACGGTTAAGTCTGTGAGTAAAATATTAATTTTAATTATAATTTCAATATTATTATATGTTCAAGTATGCTCATGCATCACTTATATGTATATCTCTATGTAGTTAAACGCTAGACACGTTTTATATTGCATTCTTAATTGATGAATTGCCATGGGTGTTGTTTGTGGTAATTTGGAGCAGTGTGCATGCATTGGCGTGTGTGTGGTATGGTATTGGATATGGACAAGATGGGTAGACACGGCTTGAGGGATACTAGCTGGGACCCGGTCCTTCGGGGTAGACACGGCTTGAGAGATTCGCTGGGACCCCGTATTTGGTTTATTAAGCAAAAGTCCGGCTTGAAATCTTTGCTGGCAGAGGTTGGATTAAGAGGGCTGTACAGGGGATCAGCTCCCGTATATGTATTGTTTGACGTCATCGGGTGTGTGAGTGCTTCAAATTGCCTTTTTACTGTTATGATGTGAAAATATTGACGATGTTGCATTTCACTTCACAGGGCGTATTAGCTTTAGATAGCTATAGAGATTATGGTTAAAATTGATATTTTACTCTCTGAGTCGAACGCTTACTCCTGTTCACATTTTTTTTCTAGCATACAGGAGATTTCTTATTGAGTTCTAACCTGCCTCTCTTACTCGCAGGTCGTCTATTAATGTCTGTAATATTTATATAATTCTATTAACTCCTAGAATTTTGCATGTGTTGTAAATATTTATTTGATTTGGGTGTGTAATATAATTACCATATTAGACCCGTAAACTTATTAAATGCATGTATGTTGGACTGGATGAAGGAGCCGAGCTCCTATTTATTTTTATGGCATCATGATTATATGGAGAGTGAGCTGAGCTCCCCAGATGATTATATATTGTGTTTACAGGTCGAATGAGTCAAAAACTCTCCGTTGTATGGTCCATTTTATGGCCGGACTCTGTCCGGTTGAACTCTTGAAATTGGGCCCAAATGGGCCTTAGAGTTAGGTTGAGGAATAGTTAGGCTTACTACGGGCCTCGGGGGTTTTATGCTGGCCCATAGGTTGGGTCGTGACATCTTTAAAATATAATTATCAAATAATAAATTTTCAAAGGAAAAAAAAGACAAGAATGAATTTAAAATTAAAAAAATTTTCATTTATTTTCTAAAACATATAAATTTAAATATTAATTATAAAATAATATATAAATAAAAAATAATTTTTTTCTCTCATTTAAATATTGACAATAAAGTATCCGAATGGCAAGACAATAAAGGATCCGAATTTTTGCTTTTTTTTTTTCATTAGGATTGATAAATTATTAAATGTATGGTTAGACACTAAACAAGAAATTGACATCAATTTGCCGTTAAATTGAAGTATAAAATTGGGTCTTTCGGGCACTCTTCCTGTAGAAGACCTGTCCCAGCTCCATAAATTTTAAATTTTAATTTATAAATTAATTTAAAATTAAATAAATAATTATTTAATAAAATAACTTTATAGTTATAAGGTATTTAAAAAATAAATTAATCAAAACAATTAAAAATAAAATATAATAAAATACTGTAATTATTATTTACTTAATTAAAAAATAATTTTAAAATAAAAAATAAACTATAAATAAATATATTCTACTCATAATTTCATATTTAAAGTAAAATTTTTAACTAATAAATTCCACTGAGTTGCCAAACCAAGCCACCTCAAAAATAAAAGACAAGACCCATAGAAATTTGTCTTTTTGCGTGGATTTTTCTATGCAAAGAGCTTGTGCTGCCTTCTGGAGAGAGGGCTCGAAACTCTCTCCATGGCCAACAGTTCCTTGCTCCTCTACTGCCTCGGTCACCGCCGATTTTCCCCTTCATTCAGGTCATTCTTCTTCATACCCACTTGCTTGGCTCTCTTTACTTCTCTCATTATTATCTTTTATATCTCTACTACCTCTATTCTCTTCTCCGGTCATCTTCACCCTTCTACTGTTCGCCTGAAACCTCATCTGTCATCTGGGTCCTCATCAAACACTCAAGAAAACATCCCACTTCCACTTCACAATGATTCTAAAACCCCACTTGTTCATTTTCCCAGAATTAGTCCCTTGGAGAAGAACGATGATGGTGGATATAAAAGTCAACGTTCTTCCAAACTTCAATTGGTCTTTAATGGTATGTCAAATTTGTAAGCACACATTTGTTTTTGGATAGTTTGTGGGTGGAATCTTTGTTTGCATTTCTATGACTGAATATTTCATTAAGCTTCAATTTTATGTAAATCTTTGTATGGCTTCTAAATTCACTTGCTCCAAATTCTAAATGAGCAAACACTTCAATTATCTAAAGATGAATGGGGATTTAGGTGGGGGTCTTCATTTGTAATCTGGACTGTTTTGCAAATTAAGAGCTTGTATCCTCGAGCCGTTATTGAAAAGACCGGCAAAAATTGGCAGGAGGGAGTTATTTGCAGGTCCAGTTTCTTCTCAATTGTGATTTTTAGGTTAAGTAGGAATCAACTATTCATTAAGAAATTTGAGCAGTTAAGTGTTCTTGAAAAAATTATTTCATAATGGTAAAGCGCTCGGTAACATTCCAAATAAGATTCCAAGTTAGAGCACTGAAAAAAAGTCTTAAGAGAAATGTAGCAGAATAATATTTTGGTAATCAGAAACCAAAGTGGGATTATCTTATAGTCTCTATATAGTTATAGGAGCCTAAATCTGATATACAGAAGACAATTTCCTCCCTTCTCTTATTTCCTTTGGGTGCATCATTATTAGCTTTGAGTTCTTTCATTATCAATGTTAAAGGCGTAGCCATGTTAGTCAACAATGTTGTTTTATGGTCCCAAAATCTATATAGGTACACACACACACACACACATACATTTCGCAGGAAAAAACCATTATTAACAATGATATACTAGAACAAAGGTTAAATCTTTGTGTTAATTCTCTCTGCAGTCATCTTGAAGTCTTCATATATATAATGTAGTCTGAGGGCTTAGGCCATCCAATTTGGAAAATGCTGGTCTAATACTGTTTGATCTTAGTGCATCACAATAAGTTTTGTCTGTCACACTAAGTAAAATTTGAGATTACACCGTGTTGTTTGTGTATTGCTCTCATGCCGCCCCTCCTCTCTCTCTCTCTCTCTCCAGTGCTTTCTGCAAAGTCAAGAACTCCTGTAATTAATATTTCCAATATAAAAACTTTCAAGTTTCAACTTTATTTTACATGTAAAATATATCAATGATGCATGTAGCAGTTGGACCTTCTGCCTGGAATGTATCCTAAACCTAGGTGAATTAGAAGTTTGAAATAATGTAGCACTTATCTAGAGAATGAAGTAGTTAAATTTGGTGTACTATTGCCTATTCTCTTAGTTGTGGACCTCTTTTATTAATTGAACCTTATGATTGGTTTGGAGCTTAAGCAACTTCTGATGTGTGGGTTACAGGGAGGCTAAAGAAAGCCCAGTCCATATACACAAACTTTTATTTCTTAACACCAGCATCTGGAAACTCTTGGTTTTTATGATTCAGGAATCTATGTGAATAACGAGGTGTTCCATGATAGAGATATCTTTCTGGAAGACTATAAACAAATGAATAGAAGCTTTAAGATATACGTTTATCCTCACAGGCGAGATGATCCATTTGCAAATGCACTGTTGCCAGTGGATTTTGAACCTGGGGGCAATTATGCCAGCGAAAGTTACTTTAAGAAAGTCCTCATGAAAAGCCACTTCATCACGAAGGATCCAACAAAGGCAGATCTTTTCTTTTTGCCTTTCTCCATTGCAAGGTTGCGGCATGACCCTAGAATTGGTGTAGGAGGTATCCAGGATTTCATCAGAGATTACATCTTTAATATAAGTCACAAGTATCCATATTGGAATCGGACTGGTGGAGCTGACCATTTTTATGTTGCTTGTCATTCCATTGGACGGTCAGCAATGAAGAAAGCAGAGGATGTGAAATTTAATGCCATTCAAGTTGTCTGCTCTTCAAGCTATTTCCTTTCTGGTCACATTGCTCACAAGGATGCATCTCTGCCACAAGTTTGGCCTAGGCAAGAAGATCCTCCTAACCTTACTTCATCAAAAAGGTGAAGATAAGAAAATTTATTTCGATTGCAATTTTTTTTTACTGTATGCCAATGAGCATATACTTTTAGCAGGAAACTTCTATCTATTTGATAACATGCACAGCGAATTGTCATTGCCACTGCATGAGTAATCTTGCATTGCTTTAATTTTACCTGGATGTATTCAAACGTACCTAACTTCAATCGAGTAATATATGTTGACAGGAAGAAGCTTGCATTCTTTGCTGGATCAATCAACTCACCTGTCCGTGAAAGGCTTCTTCAAGTTTGGAGAAATGACTCTGAGATTTCTGTCCATTTTGGCCGGCTCACAACACCTTATGCTGACAAGCTACTGGGGAGTAAGTTCTGCCTCCACGTCAAAGGCTTTGAAGTAAACACAGCTCGCATCGCGGATTCGCTATATTATGGATGCGTCCCAGTTATTATCGCCAACCATTATGACCTTCCATTTACGGACGTTCTAAATTGGAAGAGCTTTTCAGTTGTTGTTGCCACTTTAGACATTCCATTGCTTAAGAAAATCCTTAAAGCAATAAGCTCTGACAAATATCGGATGTTACAAAATAATGTGTTGAAGGTGCGAAAACATTTCCAATGGCACGTTCCCCCAGTTGATTATGATGCTTTCTACATGGTTATTTATGAATTGTGGCTCCGACGAAGTTCTGTGAGGGTGTCCTGACGTGCTTCTATGATTCCCAATCAATGACAATACATTTTTCTGTTCAGGATTTAATGGAATTCCAATGACCTTGATTATTTGTATATAGTTGTTGATTTTTCGAGACTAAGAGAGCTTGAAAGCTTAAATTGGATACAGTGATCTCATTTGTTTGTAGCACATTTATGCAAGAGCATTTTAAATAAAAGAAAATTTCAAAACCATACTGTGGGTGGTTGGTGGGAACGGAGAATTCTTATCTAAATCTGGTTCATCATAATTTAAAAATATGACTCATTGGTAAATTTCACAAATTATTAAAATTTAAAGAAATTTTTTTTAGCAAGCCATTAGAGTGGCAGCTCATTCATTGTCTACTTTATTATCCAAAAGATTAATGTTCAAATCTTGACAAGTTCAGTCTCCTTCAAAAATTTTCAAAATATATGAAAAAATAAATAATTAATTGATCACTTTATTTTGAAAATTACATTAATAAGTATTTATATTTAAAATTCGCTACAAATTTTTTTTCCATCTAAATCATCAATTTGCCCTTAAAATGGAATGAATATGACATACAAAGATAATCAATTATTTATGGCCTATTTGATATTAGCGAAAAAAATCGCTTTTTAAAAATATATTATTTAGAGTATAAAAAATAATTTAAAATTAAATTTAATAAATTTTAATAATAAAAATATTAAAATAATAAAATAAATTTTTTAAATTATTTTTTTAATAATATTTAAAATAATATATTATTTCTCTTAAAAAAAAAAAGTAATGTTGGTATAATACCAAAGCAGGCACTTAGTTACTAATCGATTAGATTTTAAATTTATGAATTATTTTATCTTTAATTCTAAATTAATTAATCTAAATTTTAAAAATTAAAAGAAATTTTATCCAACTAATTTTAGTATATTTTAGAAGGGCTGAAGGGCTGGGTGGTTGAAAGGTGAGGAGGAGGAGGAGGAGGAGGAGGAGGTGGTGATGGTGGTGGCGGTGGAAGAGAATATACTTACATTTTTTTTTTCTTTTTGCTTACTTAGAATTTAAAATTCTCTTATTTTATTGAGTGTTTTTGGTATTAAAATGTTTATGTTACCTTAAACTTTTTGCCTTGATTAACGGAAAAATAATTAATTTATAGAGGGAAAGACTTTTCACTTATCGAAATCAATAATTAAGGATTAATTATTTTAATTTATAAAATTAAGGATCATCTAATTAATTAATTAAAATATTGTAACTAAATATTTATTTACTAAAAAAACAATATAGCAAATTACAGAATCTCTCTCTCTCCAAATGTATTTTCAGCTTCCTAAACATGCATTCTATATTCTCTTCACAAATCTACATTTTCATTTTCTTTCCCCTTCAAGCACACACAGTCTCACTGTAACCCTCTCTCTCTCTCTCTCTCTCAAGAAACCAATTCCTTCTCCTCGAGATTTCCAATCCCCGGAATCTCCTCTCCGAGAAGACCAAAGAAATTAAAAAAGGAATTTCAAATCTCAGTCTGCCAAATCTCTTACGCTTCTGTAACTGTAACAAGAAAAGATAATAATAATAAATAATAATCCTATGTTTTGAGCTAAAGCTTGCGTTGAGATCCGTTGACTGTAAAGCTTACAGTCTTAGCTTTTACAGGTAAAATGCTTACGATTGTATCGGTTTTTTCTTTGTATTTTGGAGGAATTCCATTTTTTTTAATTTTTAATTTAATTTTTTTTTTTCTGGATTGGGAATGTAGATATTATTATTGGGATTTCAAGCGTTTTCAAAATACAAAATTAGGTTGGTATGAATGAAGATGGTATTCAAATCGAAGATAAAATGGATAGCTTTGTTAGTGCTGATACTATCGACGGGATCTCTTGTCATTCACCTCTCTATAACCAAGTTCTCGAGCTCCAGTTTGGTATCTTATGCTCCAAAGAAGGAGTCCGGTCTCGATTTCCCTCCTTTATCAGAGACGCAGGTCAGCTTTGCATTGATTTTTTTTTTTGGCATCTATCTATCCATCTGTGTTCTATTATTTCGTCATTTTGATTATGTGTTTTTGGTCATTTGCAGAGTGTTGGATATATTAGAAATAAGAAGTTATGGGGGGTTGTGAAGTCCTTAGAGTCATTGCAGCCTTATGCCAACCCAAGAAGCAGCTACCCAGGTAATTTGGCTGTGTTTCAAGCTGTCTATTCTTTTTTCTTTTTTAAGTTTGTTACTGGTGTTTGTTTCTTTATGTTGAACTGCTTTGGTCGAGATGGCAGTGCATTCGCTATCTTGTGTACTGGACAACTACCTACCTCATAATTCTCGGAAATTAAATGGCTTCCATTTAGCTTTATTGCATTTTAAGTGACCCATGATTAATTATGTTCAACCGCTTTGTTTGATTTAGAAAGGCTTATGTAAATTTATCATCTGAGTGGGGTCGGTTTGTAGTTGGAAACTATTTGGCACATTTTGGATGGGAAATTTCATTTGTAGGATTTAATTCAATTAAAGTGCCAGTATTTTTGGTTGATGCACCAATACTTGAGTCTGTTTACCATGATAGGTTGTTATCATCAAATTTCATGTGAATCTGATGAATTTTCATTCTCAAAATTTTGTAGATTTTGCTTCTATGCTAACTATTTTTTGATAGCAATTGTTACTTTTGTTTTTTAAGTACCTAACTTGGTTATTCAGATCATATGGTTAGCAACTGAAACCGTTTTGTCATTTTGATTTTCAAATTATGCAAATAATTTATTGATGTGTTGTAGATTTAAGATTTGTGACCATCAGGTTATAGAATTGTGCTGGAAATTTTGTTCTTGAATACATGGCAGAATTGTTTAAGCATTTGATGGTGAATGATCAACATGTTGCCTTGGAGATTATTGTTTTTAGTTGGAAATGCCTCAGAGATGTAAGAAGCTCAAAATGTCCCCAAAGGGGCTTGCTTGTGACCTAGCTCCATCATTGATGGTCATGCATGGTGTGTCCTGTGAACTATCATGTGCTTTATGTTCTTTAGGCTGCCAGTCATGTGTCAAGATCTCATGAAAAGCAGTTTTATTTCTTTAGTTAATACTTTTAACCTCATAACACTTCACCATAATATGCAATTTTGGAGAGAGAACAAATCTCTTCCACAAGGCTTCAATCTTTGCCCTACACCACTTTTCTTTGAACAAGAAAATGCTTCTTTTTTGGTGGTCTGTTGTTTGTTATTGTATGATGATCCTTTGATCTTCTTCTGTGTGTTTCTAAGTTTTTTCTTATTTTATTTTATTTTTTTTTTTTGCAGTTCCAAATGAAAAGAACAATGGTTATATTTATGCAAAAATTTTTGGTGGATTTGAGAAGATAAGATCTTCGGTATGATTCATTTATTGCATAAATGTTACATGAACTATAATTTCTAGTGGGAGTTTATAACATTTTTGGTTAATTTTCTAGATCTGTGATCTTGTCACCATATCCAGGCTTCTAAATGCTACTCTTGTCATTCCAGAGTTTCAAGAAAGTCTTCGTTCAAAAGGCATTAGGTATCTTGTTGCCATCTAATTTAACTGTTTCTGTCTGTTCCCTTGGTGGCATTAGTAAATCTTACAAAATTTATTTATTTTTCTTTCTTTTTTCCCTGGAATTTCATACAGTAACAAATTCAAGAGTTTTTCCTATCTCTATGATGAGGAGCAGTTCATTGCATCGCTCAAAAAGGATGTAATCGTTGTGAAGAGCCTGCCTGACAATTTGAAGGCAGCTAGGAAAAGGAATGAGTTCCCAACATTTAAGCCCAAAAGTACTGCTTCTCCAAATTTTTATATCAAAGAAATTCTGCCTAAGTTGAAGAAAGCCAAGGTTATTGGATTGGTGCTTGCTGATGGAGGATGCCTACAGGTAGTTAAATATATTTATATATTCATCATTGAGTTGTTATTTGTTAGCATAAAAAAATAAATAAGGAAAAAAGAAACAAAAACCTCTATTCTTGAGAAAGAATAAGTCTTCAATTAACAAGAACCTTGTACCTTTCTTACATGAGAACATTTCTGTCCGTTATTTACTTTTTGCAACTTCCACATTAAAGTATTTGGTTGTTTGAAGTTATGGCAGAATTGTCTTTTTGTCACCTGCTTACCATCTTATTCCTAGTGTCTATTCTCACTTGCACTTTTGACAGTAACCACTTTTTCCTTAAAGGATTACACAGGTTATAGTGTTTTGCAATTGTGCCTGGCTTACTAATTCTGGAGATAATGAAGGTCTTAGAAGGTGTTTGGTTTGGTTACTTATTTTTAAAGTTTCACTTAAAATGTACTTTTTAACTTGTAGGTCAATTTAAAAATAAATAGTTGAGTCTTTGGCAACAATACTAAGAAGTTACATTTAAGTAGTTTAAGTATTTAGTTAAAAGGTGTTCAAAAATAACTTAATTTGTCAAAATGACTAAAAAGGGTATGTGGTATTTTTAAATAGTTGAGAGTTTGTTAAGACAAGGATGGTGCAAGTATTTTTTAAAATTATTAGAATAATAAAGTCTTTCATTTGGTCAAAGAGTAGTTTTAGAATAAGTTGATAATTAGAAGGGGTACTTATGATTTTTTAAAAAAAAAAAAATTTATAAGACAAACATTATTCTACCTTTAACTTTCTACTTATAAGTAGGTTTGACCGATTTATAAGCCAAACTAAGCATCTTCTTAATATCAGGCTGCAATACATCGTATTAGAATAATGCAAGGCCAAATGAATGACGGTTTAGGTTATCTGTTCTATTCTAATCCATTCAATTTTTGACGACTCCTAGCATTTTTCATATTGGGTGCCTTTACAACGAGTTGCAACTCACTGATTCAAATTGTTAGATCAAGTCAGGGTCCCCAACCTCCCTTGTAGTGTCTTTTGAACACCATATACACTTTACAGTGTCACCAAACACTAATGGTAGGCTATGCCCAATTTGAGGGCAGGAAACAGTATCCTGCATTGTTGTTGATGATGTTGGATTTATTGGCTACCCTTGCCTGAATGCTTTTTCATTATTTTTGCCCCATTGGATGGCCACCTCCTTATTGGCTCTTATGGAAATTTCATTGCTATTTGGTGAGACTGATTCCTTTTCTCTTTTGGTTGGTCCTTAGTCTTGAGTGTTTCAATTTTCCATCTTTTCAAATGTTAATGTCTGCAGCAATATAAATGGTGATTGACCAAATTGAGGCATGGAGTTCAAGTGTGCATGCCGCAATTAGGAGTTATTATTTATCTTCTACTATTATATTCACGATGGCTTATATTTTTCTTCAGTCAATTCTTCCACCTAGCATGTATGAGTTTCAGAGGCTTCGATGCAGAGTTGCGTTTCATGCTCTCCAATTTAGGCAGGAAATTCAGTTGCTTGGTCACCAGATGGTTGATAGGTATAGTTTCTCCCCTTGTCTTTCTTCTAGAATCATTATTATACATGAGTGAAAAATGAGATATGCAACTTGTATTTATATGAGAGAAACTTATACAATGTTGATCATCTTGAAATCAAGGGTACTTGGCTTGCAAATATAAGATTTATGAACTTCAGCTAACATGTCTCCATAGAAAAAGAGCCAGTGGAATCCCATTTATAACTGTTACTTGATCCATTTCTGGTGTTTGTGTGCAGTTATTGATGTGTTTGTTTCATAATTTTTCCTGTAGGTTAAGAGCATGGGGTCAACCTTTCCTTGCATTTCACCCTGGTTTGTTGAGGGACACATTGGCATATCATGGTTGTGCAGAACTTTTTCAGGCTAGTGGTTTAAGCCTTTCCTCTTTTTCATTGTCAACACCTAATGTCGCTGATTTGCTAAGATATGTTTGTGTTTTTTCTTATAAATATGATTCAATATATTTGATCACTGCTCTCAATTTTCCTAGCTCCATATTAATTGTGACTTTGTAATTCTTGTAGGACGTTCACACTGAACTCATACAATATCGAAGGGCACAGTTGATCAACCGAGGAATCCTTAATGAAGAACTTAGTGTAGATTCACACTTGCATAGAGAAAATGGGTCATGCCCTCTCATGCCGGAAGAGGTATAGTCAAGTTTAAACTATCAGATCCAGATTGTTTATGCAATCTTACTTTTTGTATAGAATGGTTTTGATCATCTTGATAGCATTGCTTCCAAGATTTTTATTTTGTTCCTTACCAAAAGCTATGCAAAGTGAATCTTTATACTATGTACTGGAGTTGGTAGGTGAAGATTTAGAAATTCATTGATAAAGGTGTTATTTAGTAGGTGACCATCAGTTAAATATGGAAGGAAGTATGCCATCGAGTTGGGAGAAATGTTGATGTCACACTGTTATCAATTTAACACTAGATTTAGTTTTTGGCTGTCCAGAAGTTATTCAAACAGAAAATAAAATAATTTAATTGAAATGCTAAATATTTTGTTAGGGTTCTACATGTTAACTGATTTGAGCCAAAGAGGTGGTTGTCCTAGTCATGCTTATAGTTATCTATAGAAGAATATGGTAATGGCATTTGGATGTTTGAAATCTTGAGGTGATGGTTTTTTTTTTCTTTTTTTTTTTTTTGAAATTAGCTATAAAGGCTGAGGTCTTAGTCCATATTAATGGGTATTTTGAGTAGGATCCTTAGTTTTATTCTGCCAAGCTAGTCTAGATGCTGGGTTTATCATGCTCTTGCCAGTCTTTCCACAATCTGCTAGCTTTTATTTTGCCTTTACCAGATTTTCTTGGCTCCCAGGTAAAAGTAGATTGTGCAAATGTCTTGGGCTGCATGAATTATTTTTTAAGTTCTGACATTGTGGTTCATATGCTCAATGGTGGTTATCTTTGAAGTTTATTTTGTTAGTATTGCCTTTGAAAATTCTGCAGGTTGGACTTCTCCTCCGAGCAATTGGCTATCCACCCAAAACTACAATATACATGGCAGGTTCTGAAGCCTTTGGTGGTCAACGTGTTCTGATCCCTCTTCGAGCCATGTTTGCTAATGTGGTAGATCGCACTTCAGTGTGCAGCAAGCAAGAGTTGTTCAACTTGGTTGGTCCTGAGAGACCTCTTTCTGAAGATTCCTTTCAAGTACCTCCTCCCAAAAGTGAGAAACAACTTAAGGAAGAATGGAAGAGGGCAGGTCCTCGGCCTCGGCCTCTTCCTCCACCTCCAGACCGGCCCATCTATCAACATGAGAAAGAAGGCTGGTATGGTTGGATCACTGAGACTGAATCTGAACCAGACCCTTCACCAATGGATTTAAGAAGGCAGGCACACAGGTTACTCTGGGATGCTCTTGATTACATCGTCTCTGTGGAAGCAGATGTATTTTTTCCTGGTTTTAATAATGATGGAAGTGGGTGGCCAGATTTCTCAAGCTTGGTCATGGGACAGCGGCTATATGAAAGTGCTGCCTCTAGAACATATCGACCAGACTGGTAAAATGGGCCTGAAACTATTTGAATTCGTTAAAAAAGATGTTGAATGTGGAAATTGATTCAAGTTTGATATGTTTCAAGCTTAAGCTGGCAGTTAATGTAGATAAATCACCGTACAAGTTATGTTTAGGAATCTCTGAGGAGGATCGTAAATTACCAGTTATTTGATTGATTTCCATGGGTCGACTAAATGGTCCTCCAAATGTCTAAATGTCTGTTCTCTGTTTGCATATGTTGTAATGAAGTTTCTTTTAGCACAAGAAGTTCTTAATTATAAGTTAAATATGAATTTAGTCTCATTTTGCTGAATTTCTATAGTGCTGTGTTGCATCATTGCATGGCATGCTATATGACAGGGAGTAGGAAGATCAACAAAGAATGCAATTGATGTATCTAGATGTCTAAGAAATACATTTTCAAGTGCACAGTATTTTCAATTTTAGCTTTTTTTTTGTGTATTTTAATTACTAAAATTAGCTTCCATCATCACAACTTTGGGTGTTTCTTTTTTTCTCATTTTATCTATCCATTTTTTATGAACCACGGTAATTATGGGATCTTTGTGATTCTTTTCTGATAGTTTATTTGTTCTTCAAACAGGAAAGTCCTTGCAAAGTTTTTCAACATTACCCGCAACGATATGTATCATCCCAAGCATAATTGGACACTCTCAGTGAGGGAACTTCTCAACAAAAGCTTGGGTGAAGATGGCCTAATCAGGCAATCCCTTTTGTCGAAACCCTTGTCATTTCTTTCGCATCCCCTCCCTGAATGCTCTTGTAGAATTTCATCTGCCGAGTTTCAAACTCCGCTAGAAGGTGTTGATGGCCGATACCTATATGGAGGTGAGGATGAATGCCCAGAATGGATGCAGCATGGACAGGAAGCTGTTCCCTCAGAGTCAGTGGGGACAGAAGGTGCTAAAAATGATGATAATGAATCTGAATATGAGAATGAGGTGGTTCAAAAAGAACCTGATGACACTGGTGGTCGGAGTAGTCTGACTCTGCCTATGGATCAGGATGATGAATGGGACCCTAACGACTAGAAGTAGATTTGGAAATGATATTGACTTCTATTGTGAAGTTGGTACTTGCTTTTTGGCCGTATCTTCTGGAATCAGAAATTTTGGGGAAGAGATGACATTCGAAGATCATTTTCATGTCACAGCTCCAACTTTGGGCACTTTGAGGGAAATAAATTCAGATTTATTCTTTCTTAGTAGATTTTGAGGACTCATTCAGTCACAGAATCACGCAGCATACTTTTTGAACACCACAGCAGCGAGAATGATCGATGTGGTCCAGACTAGTTGATTGCAGCCAGTATTCAAAATGATCTTGCATCATTGAAGATGTTTAATCGTGGGGAGGCTGGAGTGGATGTTGTAATATGGCAGCTTGAAGTCAGTTCCACTTGATCTTTTGAGTAGTGATTTGTTCTGTTTCTTGTAAACCCCCATTTCTTGCCATGAGTGTAAAGTTGTCTCGAAAGGAAGTCAATTAAGATAATTTTTTCATTATTATAATTATAATGCTGCTTCATTGTTGACTCGATGTACAGAATTTTTCATATGCAGCAGTTATAGCATTGATATTGCAAATTCAAGGGGTTGAAGAAAATGCAGATAGAATAAGATGGAAAATGGTGAGGCACTTCATTCAAGGTCAGTAACCTGTTGTTTTTAAGAATTATTATAGGTTTAAGCAGTCAAATTGCAGTTGCACCCTGGAACTTTATTATCCCAGTGGACAGTGGGAACTGATTCTGATAATATGCATCTTGAAAAAAGAAAAACGAGCGAAATCAGTAAGTGCATATATTGGTTGGACAGCAGCGCTGCACTAAGAATAGCTCTTCCATTGCACATATTTCCATTCTTAGTTCTAGTAGTAGAACTGGAATGGTACGGCAGTTAATTATATAAGCTAACAAATGTCCTGCCCTCGATTTATATTTCTGGATGCTGCCGGCCTCAATAGGCCAATTCTACGTCCAAAATTGTAAGTAAAATTGCAAATCAATGCAAGGAAATACATGACATATCAGTGCAGTCAGAGCACTCGACTCAGGAAATCAGAGCCAAAAAGGAAAAAAAAAATCAGCAGGGCAAGGGGATAAAAGAAATAATCGAAGGGATAAAAGAAATAATCAAATATACCCAGCATCTAGATTCATATTTTCACATGCAACTGATATGATTAGATTTTTCGCAAGGAAGTAATAGCCCAGTGTGCCCATAATAGGAAATTTAGCAATAAACATGTGAAGGCGCGCAGGGGAGAGGAGAGGAAGGGGAGAAGGGGGTGGAAAAAGGATCATGAGATTGCAAACACCAGTGATGAACCGGCTTAGAACATTTATCTCCAAGAGTCCAAAGAATATGATAGAATTTAACAGATGCAAGCTGAATTTGTAAATGAACTCAACAAACTGCCGGAATGAGGCCCAAAAGTTGATGTTCTGACACATTTATACATATACAACTAGCATAGGCACTAAGCACCCTTGTTGCTACTCCATGGTTTGATTACAGCAACAACGATGATTGCAACAATGATAAGAAGGATTATGATGGCAATACACATCCATTTCCTGGAGTTCTTCTGCAACTTCTTTGCCCTTTGGAGAGCAGTATTCCCTGACTGCACATGATCTACAGCACTAGACACCTAGAAAATAGGAGATAAGGCAAAGATTCAAATCACGAGGTATAATATTCTAGTTATTATCGCACAGCATTGTAGCTATGATCCATGATATGTTTCTAAGAATTTCTTTTACTTTCTTCACTTGTCAAAGCTGTTGGGCAATAAAAGCGAGTGCAATTACCTGTGATTCTATGTTGTCTAACATTTCCCCTTGTGCATCCACCAAAACTGCCATATCCAGAAAAACCTGCACAACGAGTGAATTAAAAAAGAAAATCTAAATTACTCTCTCTCTCTCTCTCTCTCTCTCTCTCTCTCTCTCACATATTTTAACAGAGCCCGTTGATTTGTGCACATGCACACATGTAGCTCCCCAAAACATCCACAAGGATAATTCTATTCCAAGAAGTTATAGTAATGAGGAAAAATGCTCCATTTCAACAATTCCCTTCCTAGAATTACAGGAGCAAGTGCTCCAATAACATGCTTATGTATTATGCCTACTTGAAAACAGGAGCACATAGGTCTAAGTTTCAATGCATCTTCGGAGTGGAGTTGCATAGTTATGATCCCATTTTAGCAAAGGCTATTTATGGAAACTTGGTGACAAGCCTCTCTTTAGCAATTATATGTTTGTGGAGTGAAGTTATTGATGGAAACAAGGGTATCCTAGCAATTTTATTTTAAGTGGATATCCTTCTTACCAGAAAGAAAATGCATGATGTAGGACCTTACAAACACTACGTTTTGCAAACTCAAATTTTTACCTTTATACTACAAGATGCCACAAATCTCAGTTGGTCTACTGAAAAAGTTGACCACAACTAATAGACCTTCCTGGTTCTGTTGCAGATTGCTAGCCAAGATGGGAGTTCTGAGAGAAGAAGACTTTGTTGCCTGGTGTAGGAGCCTATTTTGAGGAATTTCATCTTTAATCTTCCTTCTTTATTTCTTAGTTTCTTTTTCTTTTTCTATTTTATGTTGAGGTTTTAGGCTGTCAACCGATTCTGATAACAGTACCTAACACTGAATGGTGTGTTCCGCTTGCTCTGTGTGCGTGTGTGTATTAAATTGTTGAAATTGTTGTGTGATTTAAATTAATGTTGAAATCAAAACAGACTGCATCATTGGACTTAAAAAAAACAACAATTCAGTACAAAGACATAAAATTATAATCATGAAATACCTGTTGTAAGTCCAGAAGCTTACGCTCCAAATCTCTAACAGCATCATGGCGTTCTTGAATTTCTGCCAGAGTATCCATTATCTGCATGCTCAGAATATGTAAATGAAATTAGGCATGAACATTTATAGTCATCTGATGTTTAGATAAACCACAAGTCATACGCACAATTCATAATTAGCATCCTAAAAATGTTTCTTTCTTTTTCTGGGGGAAAAAAAAAAGAAATAAACAAACATAGAGTACGAGTGAAGATGGGAAACAAGGAAAAAGTGAACCATTTAAATAGTCTTTATGAGTCAGTTCAGTATTCCACTCACTAGTGGCATTAGAGTAGGAAGAAAGCCTCACCAAAACTGTTTATACACCATTAAAGATTGCTCTTAATACAAAGGAATTGTTATTTTAAGAGAGAATTTTCTCCCCTAGCCTTTGCAAAGAGCTAACATGCGAGATAAAGAAACAGGTTAATAAAGGAAAAAACAAGCAACAAACCTGGCCTCGCCCTTGCTCGTGAATTGCTTTCTGGAAAATTTGTTCGCTATCTCCAGTTTCAATCAATCTGTCAATTGTCTGCCAATGTTCAATAATTAAAATATGAGTTTACTAAAATATGAAGTCACAGGCACCTAAGCATGGCTCAGGTGGGCAGTGGATGTGAGGGTTTGGACAGATACCAAAGGTTTCAGAAATGCTGCTTTACTCTTTATATATTAAAAGGGAAAAAAAGAGGACAAAGAATATGAATTTTGCTTGTGATGTTTTGACCACAAAAAGTTCACCTCTTCATCTGCTCTAGTGCCAGTCACTGAAAACCAAGGAGACCAAGAAATAGGAACAGTCACCATCATATATTATACAAGGCATCATTTTGTAGATATACTAACCATAGACGAGGAACAAGTGAAAGGTTCAAACCTGTGAAAACACGCCTCTCAACAACCTCCCGATACTCTTGATGGATATTTTCCCTTAGATTCTGCACAATTTACAAATAAGTCAAAAATTGGGACCACAAATAGGTAGGGAAGTGAAACTGTAAAAGACCCTCAATTCACACACACTTGTGTGTCTAACTGCCTATATTGCTACCTGAAATTCAGCCATCTTGTCTTTCAACTTCTTTTTCAAGGCCCTGCAAAATGATTTAGAGTCAGATCAGGTTATTTGATCAAAACAATCCCATTATGCCCACTTAATTGGAAAGTTCTCCTGTAAAGGAGAGTATAATTTATAGAACTGTAAAAAATAACGTTTAAATGCCCTCTTTTCACTGCATTCAACCTAATATAAGAACCAACATTTCTTTTATAGGTTTCAGGTCTCAGCTAATTATGCATTTACAGGAAACTTCTTAAGTCTCATACAAGTTTCATACAAAAGAAGAACCGAAATGTAACCCATTTTTAGAGTCTTAAAAAAAGAGGAATTACTTAATTGCCATGGTTAATAACCAATGCACGAAAAATGAGTGCGCATATGTATGGCTATATTTCAGATTTCATTAAAATAGAAGTTCAGAAAAGGTTAGAATATAAAAAAAAAAAGAAAGAAAGAGAGAGACAATCTGAACTAGGAAATATGCATGTTCCTTGTGTCCCAAAATACCTCTTTGACAATTGAGATGAATATCATCCTTACATATAATCTCTCATAATATTTGAAAACTAATGGTGATAATCGAAAAGCTTTGAACAGTGTCATAAGTGGCAATAAAAATTCGAGCAGCTCAGGGAAAAAAAAAAAGAAAAGAAAAGAAAATTATTGGAAAGCAGAGTTAGAATGTAAGTTACATAGTTGTTGAGGTTCTTGATCGGTCTACACCTGTTCCTTTTCCACATCCTGGCTTCTGCCTATTTGCTAAATTCTGAACCACAAAAAGATGTTGTGAGCCATCAGGAGGATATAAATCAATAAAGAAAAAGCAGAAAGTCATTTACCTCTTTGTCAAGTTCCTCAATTTTGGACTTTACTGAACGAGCAATTTTTCCAACTTCATCAACATCTTTCTCCATCCGCTGCTTGATTGCTGCAGATGAAAACCAGACCAATTACTAATTTTTGAGGTTCAAAAGAATGCAGATAAATATTAAGTTGATGATAAACATGAGAAGATGCATTGGAACTAAACCACAAAAGAGACGGACAAGGAGGAAAATAAATCATAAGGTAAGAGTGAAAAGATTGATCCACACATAAAATTAATGAATGCATTTACAAACATCAGCATATGTTGTCTGCAACTAACTCGAGGCTTTCTAGGTTCTAGCCCCTTTTACACTTGGAGATAACTGATTTGGGTTTGCAAAACAAAAGGGAGTAGTACATCTGCATTTATAAAGAAAATTCCAGATGCAACATTATCAATGGAAATGCAAACTGATAGTAACCTTTCATAGCAGGAGCTTTAGTCACAGCCTTTGACTCTTCATGGGCATCCTGCAAACAAATTTGAAAGATAATAATGATAAAATTTTCAGTCATCTAAGGCATTATTTGCAAGATTCAACTCTTCCTCACTATCTATACAGAAGTACAAAGTTAGATTTAGATTATTTTTAAGATAACCATAAATTGAAAAAGCCTTATGATCGTGCACACTAAGCTTTGTTCCAACTACAGTGCAAGGGTGTCCATATATGTAGCTAATCACTCTGTAAACTGCAATTATTATTTCATAGTTTAAGCTATTTTTTTTTTTTAATTTATCATAACAGGTGTTAGTTGCATCCATTGCAATAGAGAGATACAGAACTTGCCAAAAGGCTACTCAAGTTACTAGGACTGTGCAAATCAGAACAGATGAAACGAAAATAAAGAAAGCTTGTACCTGGAGCTTTTTAAGTAGCTTGTCTAACTTCTCATTTTGTTTCTCAATCTCTTGAACCTGTAAAAATACATAAAAATAGATGTCCTCATGCAGATTGATCATACTATCAAAAATAAATAAATAAATACTAGCAGGAACACATAACGTACAACCAAATACATGAAGAATGAAAGAGAATTACTGAGCACCTTTTTAAAGAAATTTTCCAAGCCCAAATCTCCAGAATTCATTCCCATTTCAATATCGCCACCTCTAGAACCCTGACCACGAGGGATCTCAAAAGATTCCTGCAAAATTAACCAAGTCATTACAGGAAAATCCAGCTCAACCTAGCATAGCCCTTAATGCCATCTGCAAAATATCATGACCACTTGATAATATCAAAACAAGGATACTCAGTGATCACATTCATGGAAAGAGTAAACGGGTAGCCAATACGCAATAGTGAAGAAAATAGCCTGGCGTATGATTAGCTTTTCAGGGGTTTAACACATTCATTAGCATTGTGAATCCTCGATCATCGTTAACAAAAAAGCCACCGGGTGTGCCTTATTAGTAAAACAGGAGCAATATAATGATGTAAAATACCAAGTAATGCAAATACAAGTCTAGATATAAACAGTGAACTCCGACATGTACAGAAGCTGAAAGCACAATAGTAAGTATGGCACCCACATCAGTCTAAACACTATTTCAATTTAAAATAATGTGAAAAACATAACTGCTGCTAAGTATAGAATCAAGATCTTCATAAATTACAAAAGATCAGATCAAATAATGCAAGCAAATCTTTAATATCAAACTGTTTGAACGCTTTGCTCCTATGTTTCATTTCCGAAGTTCCAAACAATAAATTTTTTGAGTTTCGTTCAAATTTTCAGCTGTCTCAGCAAAAAAGAAAAAAAAAAAAAAGAAATTCAAACTTTTTAACTAACAAAACACATAATCGAATCCTCAGTTTACTCCGTGGGTAATGGGTCCAATTCAGAAAGCTATCAGAATCAAAAAAAGGAAACAACCCTTTAGATCAAGACAAACCCAATAAAACAAACAACAAACAAACAAAATCAACAAAAATAAGAAAAAAAGGGAGAAATTACCGATAGAAGGTCGTTCATTGTGGAAGAATAAGCTCAAAGAAGCCTCTTTTTTTTTTCTTAAAAGATAAAAAAGTGAAGAAGAGAAGAGGTGTAGATTGATTGATTAGGGAAGGTTAGGACCTGGTTTATGAAAAAACAGAGAGCAAACATAAACCAGGTCTTAACTTGTAGAAAAACGAAAGAAAATCTCTTAATTTGGGTTCTTCTTCTTTCCACTGTAGAGAGAGAAATTGATAGCTGTTTTCGGGTTGAAATGAATGAGAGGGAGAAGAGAGATAGAAAGGTGACAACCAGACCGCGAAGCCCGGCAGCTCCCTTTTAGGGGCCAAATCGTCTGCGACGCTGCACACAAATTAAACAGATCCAACCGTTAACCTTTGCGGGTCCCTTTAACGGTAATTAAGACGGTGGACTTTTTTTAATTTAATTGTGAATTATGAATTTTACATTTAAGACCATCGAACATTTTTTTTGTAATAAAAAAACATTAAAGAATTATTTAATACTAATTATTTGAAATTTAAATTATTTTTAAATAAATAAAAAGACTAAGGAAAATAAACTAAATTAGCAAATAATATCAAAGATATGTGCCACATCAAAGTTTTTTTTTTTTTTTTTTTTTTTTTTTAAATCAATATCAAAGGTATGTTCGATGACAGAGATGTCTGATACGCCTTCCGCTTCTCCCAATTGTGGCAGAAGCAATTTTCAAACCTTCCCACATTTCAATTTATAAATAATTAAAAAAAAATCAATGCTTAAAAATATAATTTTCCCACAATAATAATAATAATAATTAGTAGCCATACCTAAATGATTCCTTCCTCCACCAAATCAAAATTACCCTTGGTGAGCACTTAAGGCATAAAATATTAGTTAGCCATATAAATCAAATAAAAAAAAAATTAAAGAAATGGTGGCATTTAGTGTTGATGCCAAGTCAAACCAACTCATTCACCAATCATCCATCTTTGAAAATGTAAAGAATAGAGTGTTTTATAATAAGAATTATTATTATAATAAAAAAAAATTATAATTCAACAATTAAAAATTTAATTCTTAGTACATTCTATCTTGAGTTTATATTCTATTAACTACAAGCAATACATAAATCTTATTATAAATTTTTAATAGTTTGTAAACTATTCAGATCCTGAGATGAGATAAATTATCTATAATGAATTTGACATTTAGATTTATGGGTTTACATTATACATCAATACAATGAAAATTATTATTTTTTTTATTTGCATTTATCTATTTTTTATTTAATGTGTTATTTATCTATTGGATTGGCAGAATTTTTTTTTATTTAACTATAATTAAAATTAAAATTTGAAATTTTTATAAATTAAAAAATAATTATAATATCATTAAGTTAAAACTGGCTGCTGGATTAGGGAATTTGATACAATGTATAGCTGGTGGAGGGCTCTATGGTTGGCGACTTAATGTGACTTAATTAATTAAGTATTGGGAAAATGATATACGACAGCTATTTGTATAACACTTGTTTTTGGGTTGAAAATTGTTGAAAATTCGAGAAAATTTTTATTTATATTAAGGTGTCTATGCATTTAATCAATAAAAAATTAATAATATATTTTTTTATAGAAAATTTTATTATAATTTTAGTTAATATAATATTTTTAAATTAATTAGATGTGTACACCAATTGTAAAGAAGACTGTACTTCATTTACAAGCAAAGAAAAAGACTCTCTATACTTCTAGAGAGAGAATTTTCTCCCTAGTTTTACTTAGTTTTCAGTTCTCTCGAGTCTTCATTGAGTGCGTTTCTTTTCGGTGAACTTCCCCCTGTACCTTCCGATAGAGAAAGGCATCTTGTTCGGCTCCATTGTGGGCTTTCTTTCCCACCACAGTTCAATTGTCTATAGCTTTGTGCTCTTGATCTTTGAATTGCAGAACTTCATTTTTCATGGTGATTTTTAAGGGAGCTATGTTTGGAGCCTTGTTTTGAGTGGCTTGTTTTTTGAGTTCATAATATTTTGCTCTGCTCAGTGGGAGTAGGGGGTAATCAAGTGAGTTTTATTCGGTTTGAATTAAATAAATTGAATTGAATCGTTTTAATTCAGTGATTTGATTTGATTTTTAAAATAATTTGATTCAATTTTACATTTTAAAAATTTTAATTATTTTGGTTCTGTTTGGTTTTTAAAAAAAAAATTAGTTGAACCAAATCGAACTGAATTGCTTTATTAAATTTTAAATTAATTTATTTTTATAGAGAATTAATGAATTATATGTAATTATATATATATAAATTATTTAATTTCATTGATTAAGGGTTATTAAGTTCAAATCAAGGTTAAAATCATACCAAATAACTTGAAAATTAAGTATAAATTAAAAAACCCATCAAAATTCAAAATCGATCGATTCGAATCGAATCGAATTGAAATAAAACGGTTTAATTTGATTTAATTTTTTATTCATTTTAATTTGATTCGATTTTTAAAATATAATAATTCAATTAATTCAGTTTTGATGATTTTGTTCAATTCGATTTGGTTGAACCGAATCCTCAGCTCAAGGTGGGAGGAACTTTTGTGCAGTGGTGATGGTATCTCTATAAACTTAAAGCTCCTTCTTCTCTGATAAAAGTTGTCCCTTAAGGCTAGACAAGACTGAGAAGCCAGTGAGTTCCACCGCATCATCCTCCTGGAGCCTTATTGTGTTTACGCGGAGCGAGTGTTGTATGTCTTTGGCGTGGTCCCGGAGTTCGGCTGCCTTCTGAATCTCTCTCTGGTCATCAGCATGCTTTTCTTTATTTAGATTGTTTTTGTGCTGGGCTTGATCTTTGGGCCTACAAGTTTTCTTCATGTGTTATGTTGTAGGCTCAGGTTGTATTTGTTGACTTTAGAGGCCTTATAATGCAATGGACTCTTATTTGCATTTTTAAAAAAAAAAAAAAAAAAAAAACTTTATTTATCTTTCCTTAAGGACTAAGGAGTAAGGAGTAGCCGTTGCCTTTAATCTGCTGAAAAAAGAAAGTTGCCTCTCGCATAATGTAAAACGTCTATATTCCTTCTAGAATTTAAATGATCAATGTTCAACTTCACAACTAATTACTTTAACATAATTAATTAACTAATATAATAATATAAAATAATATTTTTAATATAATTGATTTCACACATAAATAAAAGTTAAAAAATTAAATTAAATTTACAATTTAATGTAAAAGAAAATTATCTAAAATAAAATTCATTTATAATGAAAATTTATAATTACTGATAAATATAAAAAACTCAAAATTAGAAGAACAAATTTAGGACTTAAAAAATAAAATGTAAATTATAAATTAAGAAATTATTTTATATATTATTATTATTATTTCTTGAATATTACTATAATATTTAAAATTTTATTTTTAGCATATTTATTATTATAATGATTATGGATAAACTATTTCTAATAATATATAATTTTTTTTAAACGCAATTATATTATAAAAATATTATATTGTTATATTTTTATGAAGAAATATTGAGAAGAAAATAATTGATAATTATTTTAAAAATAAAACTTAAATTTAATTTTAATGAGAATATAATTATTTAAAATTTTAATAAAATTTTTAATTGTATTTAATATGATTAACTAAGAATAAATTTTATATTATGATTTTAAAATATAAAATTTTATAAAAATAAATAATAAATTATATATTAAAACAAAAAAAACAAATAAATTGTGCGGAGTAAATGACTAATTTTTTTTTTTCAAAAGACAGAATGTGTAGGAAGTATGACAACTCTCATTCATTTTATTTTTAGCAGTTGAAACCTAAAATAGCATTTTTAATGAAGAAAGTAAATTTATCTGTACTGTGCTGAAAATTATGATTTAATTATATTTTATATTTTTAACGTTATTTTTTCAAAGAATATGCTAAGTGCTAACCAAGGGCGAGACAATCAAAGGTGGTCAACAATCACCGGCAGAAGGGGCGAAGAGGAAATTACAAATGGGTGCCTGCTTGCTTCATACTTCCAGCTCTATATAAATAGTCTGCGACAGGTTCTTGTTTCCACGCTTGGTTATTGGCGTATATGCAGGAAGGGGTAACTCTGAAACTCTCTGGATCATTCTCTTTTATTAAAAGCCACCGCCAGGGGAATTCTTTTCTGTTCTAGAAAAGTAAGGTACGAATTCCTTCCCTCTGTTCTTTGCTTTCTGAGTTTTTCTTGATTTGATCCATTTCCTACATATATATATATATATATATATATATATATATATATATATATATATATATTACCCTTGATCCCTTAATATATTAGATTGTTTCTTTAGCCAATTTCTTGATTCTTGTTTTGCTTTGATTATATGATTTATGTCCATCTCTCTTTTTTTTAAAAAAAAATTAAGAAATTATAATTTCTGAGGAGTGTCTAAAAAAAAAAATCATCAATATGGAATCATTCTCTGTCTCAGGTAATTGAGTGACAGAGGATAAGAAGAACAAACGTTTTGCTTTCATTTTGGATGATTTTTTTGCTTAATTACTGGTTGATGAGTTTTTCTTTTTCTAATAAATAGTGTAAATTGAATTAGAGAAAGATTGACACTAGGAATCTCTTATTGGCTTGTGGTTGCATTTCTGGAATTTTTTTTTTCTTTTCTTTCTCTCCATTGCATATTCCTTCTACCATCTTTCCATTTGTCCTTGTTGCTCATGCAATAGAAAAAGGGAACCAGTAATTCCTGTCATTTGGTTTTGGATTGGAGGCAGGCAAAATGACAAGGTCCTGTTTTTGGGTTGAATAGGGAACCTCAGTATCTGTGTCCTTGTGTGAGGTTCATATTTTTTGTTTGTAATGATCCCATCAAATGATTAGTTTCATTTGATCTATCTATTAGTCTTGTTTATCCTATGCTGCTGAATATTCATTTAAAGTTATCTCATAGGTTGTTTGGAATTGATGTCTCACTTCCTAATTGGTCTGCATTTTTTTTCAGGGAACCTTAACTTAAACAAGAAAGGATTTTCATTTACTGTTCAAGTATTTCACAAAAATCCTGAGATGGAAGGCAAATCTGAAGCTGCTGTTGAAGTAGCTGAAAGAATTAAAAAGGAGGAAATGCATGTCAAAGTCAAGAGCAAGGATAAAGAGCCAAAAGATGAGAAGGAAGAGAAAAATGAGGTTGAACTTGAATTGAAGACCAAATCAGTAGAGAAGGAAAAGCCAAAGCAGAAAGAGGACAAGGAGGAGAAAGATAAGAAGAATAAGAAGGGTGATGATGAAGATGACAAGAAGAAGGAGAAAGACAAGGAAAAGAAAAAGAAGAAGAAGAAAGAAAAGGATGGTGAGGATAGTTTAGGTGAAGAGTCAGAGGTAGATAATGAAGCTGGAGAGTCTAAGAAAAAAGAAGAGAAAGAAGATAAGGAAGACAAGGGAAAAGAAGAGAAGAAAAAGAAGAAGGAAGAACATGTAGAGGAGGCCAAGGAGAAAGATGAGAAAAAGAAGAAAGATAAGAAAGGGAAGAAGGACAAGGATAAAGATTTAGAAGAGGAGGAAAAAGAGACAAGGGAAATCAAAGATAAAAGTTTGGGTATTAAGGAAGAGCAAGATAAGAAGCATGTAAAGGAGGGCAAGCAGAAGGATGAAGAGAAGAAAAAAGACAAGAAAGAAAAGAAAGATAAAGAGAAAGAGAAAGAAAAAGAAAATAAGGTCAAAGATGAAGAGAAGAAGGTAGGTGAGGGATTTGTGGAAGAAACAGAGAAAAAGAAAGACAAGGAAAAAGAAGATGATGAAGGGGAAGAGAAGAAGAAAAAGAAAGAGAAGAAGAAGAAAGAGAAAAAACACAAGGATGAAACAGAGGAGGGAGAAGAAGAGGAAGGTGAACAGAAAGAAGAGAAGAAGAATAAGAAAAAGAAAGAAAAGAAGGACAAGGAAGAGAAAAAGGGTAAGAAACACAAGGATGAAGTTATTGAGTCAAAGAGCGAGGCTGAAGTTGTCAAAAGGGCGATTCAAATAGAATCAGAAGTGAGAGAAGAGGAGGAAGAGGAGAATGATAAGGCAAAGGACGGTAAAGAGGAAGAGAAAGATAAAGAAAAGAAAGAGAATGGTGATAAGAAAAGAAAAAAGGGTGATAAGTGTAAAAGCAAGGACCTTGACAGTCTGAAAAAGAAGTTACAGAAGATTGATGGAAAAATTGAAGCTCTCCTTGAGAAAAAAGCTGACATTTTGAGGCAGATAAAAGAAGCTGAGAATGTGAGTTCTGTTTCTTGATAAGGACAAAGACGCGCAGATAGCTGATGCCAAATAGCCCCTTGGGCATAATGCTATACAGTTCATTTCTCTTCACCCATTGTAATATAGTGTTTTTATGGATATGCAGTTTTATGGGAGAACGATTACTTTTGCTGTTGTAATAATAAGTTTTTTCAGATGTATGGTGTGTGAATAAAATCGTGATGGATAAAGCTACTGTAATATTGGCTTTTTATTTCCAGTCCTATATATGTACTGCCAGTCATTTCAGAGAGTACATTCACTTCATGATCCACTGTGTCTGCAGTCTGCACTATTGTTATCTCACATTGTACATAATTTAGTGATACTGTATTTGAACACTTGAATAAGTTTATCTATACTTGCAATCCATGATTATTTTCCTTTCCATGTTTGGAATTTCCCCTTCTGCTTAACATCATTGTGGCATTTCAGGATCCCTTTAACCATCAGGTTAGACAATTTATCTCTGCATGACAGGGAAGCGTACGAAGTGATTTGTTTTGGCAACCATTGCCTATAGTGAAAAGTTATCATTCAACCAAATTAATGTGAAAAGGAGATGTTTTATTTCATTCCATAATTCAGAGTTACAGAGAATCAGAGTAGTTCATTGAAGAAGAAGACTGCCTACTCTTAACTTTTCAAAAAGTACCGTCAGCATCCCTTTATCCTTCTTGTTAAAACGCTGCTGTTCTTCTCATTTGAATAGCACCTTCGCATCAGCATCTAAGCTAAGGCTTGATAGGTTGGGTGGTGAGGCCAAATCCAAATGGGAAAAGAGGGTCGTAGTATCGATCTCCAACATTCATAGGCAGCTGATCAACAGTCTTGAACCATGTACGGGAAAGCTTGCCGGTGAAACCATAGTCACCAAATAGAACATCAGCAATACCCTGGCCTTCAGTTCCAGGAAGCCAAGCAGCAACAAGAGCATTCATCAACTTCATATATGGTTGGATTACTACAGGACGCCCAGAGACAATAACAACAACACATTTGATAGTTCCACACACATTCGGAATGGTGCTCGGACCAGGTTCAGCTATTGTCAGATTCATGCTGTCACCTTGTGTTTCTGCATATGGGTGTTCTCCTACTACAACTATAGCATAGGAGAACTCGCCAGACTTGACAAATTGTGAATCAGGGTTTTCCTTGTACACAACTTCGGTGCTAGGATCAACAGTATTTTTTATGGCTGTCAGGATTGTGGTACCTGTTCATCATCATAATAGTCAGGTAAAACTTGATGTTAGGGAAAGCTTTCAGATGCCAATTTAATGAGGAGACAAATGAGAGAAAGTTGAGATTTTTACCACTTGTGAGGTTGTTTCCACCGAGTCCTTGCCACTCAATTGTCCATCCACCACACTGATAGCCTAGATTGTCCGCGTGGCTGCCAGCGACAAGTATTTTTGAAGCTTTCTTGGGAAGGGGTAACAATGGTTTATCAGCAGATTCACCATTCTTTAGCAGCACAAGTGATTTCCTTACAGCTTCCCTAGCCAGTTCTCTGTGTTCCTGTTGGTTGGTTAAGTACATTTCTGTCCTCTGAATCTGATTGCCTATTATATAGTACTGAAAGATGAACAATCCATACCTGACTTCCAAGCTGGTTGACTAGACTCTCATCTGCAATTGGGTTCTCAAATATACCCATCATGAACTTTACTCTCAAAATTCTCTTTACTGCATCATCAATTCGGCTCATTGGAATAATGCCCTTCTTCACCTGGTCTGTTAGGCCATCTATAAATTCTGTGTAGTTGAATGGAACCATGATCTGCAGGATTAACAAGTATTAGAATATCTAATTTGCCACAAATTGATGAAAATCAGATAAAGCGAAAAGCTTTCAGACTAATGACTTGCCATGTCAATTCCAGCAGAGATTCCAGCATGGATGGAATATGTGTAGTTAGCATGGGGTGGAGAGGTGATCCTGTCAATTCCCTGCCAATCTGAGATGACAAAACCCTGCAGCAAGCCATAATATTTGCATGCAACTCTTAAATTCTTAATTTCAAAACTAGTTAAGATGAAAATGATGACGAACTTCAAAAAAATTTCTACCCTGAAGCGAAGAGTGTTTTTGAGAAAGCCAGTGATCAAATCGCGGTTAGTATGCATTTTAACACCATTCCAGCTAGAGTAGGAGACCATAACAGTAGACACCCCTTTGATGATAGAGGTGTAGTAACCAGCCATGTGGATGCTAAGCAAACCATGTCTGCTTATTACTGTATTATTCTCATTAATCCCATCTGTCGTTCCTCCATCACCAACATAGTGCTTGGTGCAAGCAGCAACTTTTGTTCTGTGACAAGTAGGTGCCAGAAATTAACAGCTAAATTAGGGCAAGCAAATTGTAAATTTTGTTTGGAACCTGGGAAATTGATATTCAGTGGAACTGATATGAGATGAATGATTCTAACAAGACAGAAAAACTTTCCTCCACTATGCTTATTTGTTTTTTTTTTTTTTTTTAATTTTTCCAATAAATTTTTAGTCAAATTGAAGTTCAAAAACATAGACAGGGACCTTGCAACAAAGTCTTCAACCTAACACAGAAGTCCAAAAAAGTTGCTTTCATAGATAACATTATGGGACATTTATTCATCTAATTGAAGAAGGGGAACTCAATATATAAAATCTGCCTTATCCTGAAGAAAATCAAGGAATTGGACCAGCAGACTCCCACCAAACTTAGCAGAGTGAGGCTTTCTTTTTCTTTTTTTCTGATTAATGATATGCATAGGAGAATAAACACAGGAAGGGATAAGGGTGAATATATTAGATATCCCATATAATAAACCAGGGGATTAATCTAGACATTGAGCAAAGCACATGTTGGTCGACCAAGCTTGAACCTCTAATCCAAACATATTATTAAAATTATGTGAAAACCCATCATTAACAATTAGGAAAAACAACACTCAATTTTTTTTTTTAAGTAGGAGATTAGGGTAGTGGAAACTTGAATCTGGGTCTACCAATTGAAAGTGGGTAAAGACTTAGCATCTGCCATCTAAAAATTGTGAAGAAACAAAATTCTTACTTCCCAGCAACGAAGGGAACACCCTTTCTAGATCCAGCAGGGATTTCTCCCTGTAAGCCAGGTACTATCTCAGTCATTGCTTGAACGACCTTAGGATCTTCACTGAAGCTTTCGTAGCATCGACCCCATCTTGGATCTCTACAAACCTGTACAATGTTAGTGAAATAGATCAGAATTTTGTGATGAAATAATGATTCTTGATAAGTTGGAAACTATTATTATTTGGATTGGACCGTTACCGCAATACAAGGTGCAAAAACATAAGGAATGCCTGTCGCTCTAACTTCAAGTGCTGTTGCAGCCCCAATCCTCTTGACAAGTTCAGGGTCCCTGATTGTTAACAAGACTGATATCCTCATGAGATCGCAGAGAAGACCAAAAAATTCATACTTTTTACAGAATCTCAGCGTACTTAAAATTTATAAGCTTAAATCCGTAAACCCTTTAGCCAAAACAACAAAAAGACAAACTAGAGGCCAGCACTAAATACCAGCAGGGAGAAATGAATAAATAGCATACAGCTTTATCAGAAATTGGCAGAGAGTCAAATTTACTTGCCTGGTGGCGCCAAGTCCAACATTATGAGGAAAAATGGTTGCCTTGTAGACATTGTTGTGGCCATGAACAGCATCAATTCCATAAATCATAGGAATTCCAAGTCGGGTTGATAAAGAACCTTTCTGAAAATCATTCACCATTTTAATCCAAGTTTCTGCAGAAGCCTGTTTAACTGGAACACTACCTCCTCCACTCAATACACTCCCTGACGAAAGTAAAAACAGATTCTTTATCTCTGCTTCCATTTTTTGTATTAAGTTGTTTCATTTAATAATGATGATGCTTACCAATGAAGTACTTCTTCATCACTTCAGCAGATGCAACGCTGCGTTCAATCTGAGTCATCTGGCCAATTTTTTCCTCTAGTGTCATCCTTTTCATCAAGTCCTTTATTCGAGCATTTATGGGTTGCTTTGGATCTTTATATTTTATGTATTCTGCTTCTGCAAAGGCTCCCCATAAGAGAAGAAGCCCCGCCAAGAAGATGGGAATTCTAGCCATCTCTGTAACTAGAACAAGGCCAGGAATACTGCATCAGAATACTTATTTCAGGGCAGAGGATTTGCAACATATTTTTTCACTCATTGAAATGCTCATGAATATATGCACAAAACCTGAACAACTACTCAATTCAAAACTGCTATCAAACAGTGAAAAGTGGAAGAAGAAGATTGAAGGAAAATACGAAGCATTTCATATTTTGCTATTCCCATATAATGCAATACAAAGAAAAGAGTTAAAATAGTTTTGCATGCAGATGCAACTGCAGCCAAGTCCACCCCAGAAAGAAAGAACAAATATATATAGATATGCACTATTACATTATTATTGGTTACTACTACCAAATTATGATCATATTCTCAAGGAAAATGAGAACTGTGGCATCATTTCTTTTCCAATTTTCCTCTCAAGAAACAGAGCATTGAAGAACTTACAGGAAAAAACAAAATCAGGGAAAATGACAGAGAAGAAGCGAGAACTTGCAGAAAGAAACAACAAGATCCTAATAGGCAAATATTCAAAGTTGGACTCGCAAGCTCTCCCACTGAAAGGGAAAGAAAGAGAGAGGGAGAAGGGGGGAAGGAGGGAGGGAGGGATGCCGGCATGAATATTGGATAGATGTGGTATTTATAAAAAGTTCAGAGCTCAAGCACTTTTTCTACGACATTGTCTTGCTTCTTTCAAAAAATTTTTATGCACATCAATGAGTTTTAAAGCTTAAAATACTTCAGCTATTTTCAGGATGTAAGATATATATATATATATATATATAAAATCTGAATAAACTCTTATACTTACAACAATGAGTTAAACAAATTTAAAATTGAGTTTTGACCCGAATAATAGGTGCTTTCCTAGGAGGTTAAATAAGTCCACATTTAATAAAATATTTTTTTATTATAAGATATTATTATTTTCTTAATTTTAAATATTAAAAATTATTTATTAATTTTAATTAAAATAAAATTTTAAAAAATATGGTGAATAAAAATTATTTAATATTAAAATTATTATTTTTAATATTTTATTAATTAAAAACAAAAAAAATATTTTATTAAATATGACTTATTTAGCCTTAATTAAAAAGAATAAAAATTTATTTGACTCAAAATTTTATTTTAAACTTATTTGACCTTGATTGAAAGTACAGAGACTTATCTAAACTTTTTCTCATATATATATAATTTTAAAATTAAAAAATATCAAATATACATTTAAAATTAACTAAACAAAAGGGTTATATTATTAATCACATTTTATTTCTAAGATAAATCATAAAAAACTATTTTACAGTAGAAAATAAATATTTCTCATGGGATCCTTCACCAATTAATAATACTCTTTTAAATAGGAAAATCTAAAAAAAAAAACAAAAAAAAAATAAAGATTTTATAGAATCTTCACCATTGAAGTGTGATCAAATCTATAAATAGAAGAAGAGGAGGCCAACTATTAGTGGATAATATTTATAAAAAGAATAACCATTTCCTTTGCTTGTTTGTTAGTCACTTCTTCTTCTTCTTCCTCTTCTTTCTTTTTATTCAGAAAATGACAAGAAATTGCTATTTTATTTTATTAAAAAAACATTTTTTTGTTGTTAAAAAATCTATCTTTAAAAAAAAATAGATAGAAAATTTATTTTTTAAATATTAATTTCTTCTCATTATTAAAATTAAATTTCTATTTAAAAATTAAAAATTAAAAATAAAATAAAAACCTACTTTGTGATCTGATTTCAGACCGAATTTGAATCATGATCGGATCCAGTGAGAGCTGTGGGGCTGTGACTGTGAGCTGTGATACTCAGCCAAATAACTATCCTACAAAATCAGGTCAACATAATGAATAAAAAAAAAAGTCAACATTTAATTACACACTGTATGTGTTTATATTTTTTCAATTTGATTTTCTTATTGGTCTAAAAAAAAAAAAATTCATATAAAGCCAGCCAACAATTATTAATAACCGAACGTGCTCCTGAATTTATTTTATTTTAGAGGCGGCTAATAATTTTGCAATAACTGAATTTAATTTTATATGAAAATAAATTTAACAAATATTAAATTAAACATTAGTATTAAAATTATATAAAATTAATGAAAATATCTATAAATTTTTATATAAATATTTAATTTAATAATTATTAAATTTACTTTTATATAAAACGGAGTTTAGTAATTAAAAAAGAAAGATATTTGAATTGCGGAGACGGTGGCATAGTAAATGGATCCACGTTTGACAACATAGCAATATGCCCATATGGCAAGTTGCTTCTTTTCCTTAGTTTTTCTTGGAAAACATGAGTGTTTTTATTAGGGCACAAAGCCGACTTGATATTTTAATCAAATATTCATCAAATTGTCATAAAAAATAATGAACGTGCATGCATGCAATTCAATTTAGCCTTTTTTTTTTCTTTAATTTTATATATTGTTGAAGCTGTATATAAATTAATTAAATTGGTTAACTATGTCAACTTGGATGAGAACGAGTCTCTTACAAAAATGAGATTAATAACTATTAATTTAAATATTTATATTAAAATTTATATAAAATTAATTCAAATATATATATAATAAACACATTAATTTATATATAAACATTTAACTTAATAATTTTAAAATTTATTTTCATATAAGTTTCAACTTTTCATAAACAATAGATAAACAACTAATTATATTTATATTGTAAATTATTCCATTACAAAACCTATATTAACTAGAGTGGTTTAATATCGATCATCACTTTAGTTTTAAAATATTTTATAATTTAATATTTAAAATATGATAAAGTTATTATTTATTTATTTACTTTTAATAATAAATAAATTAATTTTTAAATTATGTTTTAATTAACATAATAATTTTTTATTAAAATTAATTGTTAGTTAATTTAATGAATTAAATTATTCTAAATTTAGAGAGTTAAATTATTATAAATATCAGAGCGACAAAGATTAAACTACTACAAAAAGTGAAATGTATGGATTTTAATTTATTAATGAT
This sequence comes from Hevea brasiliensis, assembly GCF_030052815.1. NCBI lineage: Eukaryota > Viridiplantae > Streptophyta > Magnoliopsida > Malpighiales > Euphorbiaceae > Hevea > Hevea brasiliensis. The sequence goes on along the minus strand of NC_079497.1, from coordinate 3,072,116 downwards.
AAATTTTAATAAAAAATTATTCTAAGTAACTTGTTTTTCATTAAAAAATAAATAAATTAAATTATGATATGTTTTTTTTTTTTTTCACATTTTGAAGACTAAATAATGAATTTAAGATTAAAGGGTGGAGAGATGTAGAGCTGGATTTCATCTTCTTCCAAAAGTTATATACAAATAATTTGTTTTTGCCTATTCTTTAAAAAAAAAAAGAAAAAGGTCAAACTTTATCGTATTTTGTCTATTTTATTCAATCTTTTCAATCCCGATAGAGTCGGCAAATTTTTAAAAGTTGTTAAAATTTTCTTCAATTTTTGCCAATTGAATTTTGAACTCTATTTTTAGACTTATATTGAAAATTTAACATTATCATATTTATCAACTTTTCCATATTTATTTTGATAACCATTAATTATCAAATAATGATGAGATTTGGTAGTAGTGAGGAGAAAGAATACGTGACTAAATCATTTAATTTGATCAAATAACTAAGAAATTTAATGCTCCATAAATATGAAATGAAATAGGTGTTAATAACATGCCTTAGAGCATGTCATGAAATTATATCTTGTAAATATTTATTCTCTTTTAATGGCATGTATATTTTCTTTCAATATAAATTGTTTATATTTAATTGAAAATGTTCTTTAACAGCTTGTTAGATGTTCCACTCTTAAGGCGTTAAGAATATGAGTGACAGAATATTCTAGTATAAGTGTTATAAATTTTGATTCACAATCTATGATACCTCATTGGACATGATTTATCTGGATAGATTGTCATCTTTATTTGTTTCCATAAATTAGTATGGGATACTAATGGGATGGAATGGTGGGTTTGATGCCATATGACAAATATGGTGGATACTTATGAGATAAGTAGGTTGAACCAGTGACTTAAATATGATTTGTACATAGAGTTTACTTTTATTAATACATAGTCATATAGATCATAATATCGCATATAATCCCTTGACCTAATATAATACAGTTATCTTATATATAGGTGGTTTGAGTTTGTGTTGCTTTCATACTTGTACTAGGTATGAGTAGATGGACACGTGTTGGCTCCGACTAGTTATATATAGAGATAGGTATTAGTCAAGATGAGATCCATTACCCTAAATAAATAGAGATAAAATCCTATATGTATTTCAATTTTCTTGATAAGTCAAGTTCCTAGACAGAATAGATAGACCAAGTCAAAAAAGAGTTTCTGACTGGAAAGTCTCATTAATCAAGAATTAGAATTAAAATGAGGACATATGATTCTAAGCATAAGAGTTTGACATAAATCATGACTCTGGTTAGAATCGAGATTTTATAATAGAGAGATTTTAGTACACGGTATGTATAATTAAGGTTCATGAATTAAGGATTAAATTATAACTAATTAGGTAGTTATGGTACATAATGCTAGATGTCAACCATGATTTATGAGAACTAAAAATGAAAAGAAAATTTTATTTTAAATTTGGAATAGTTCCAATACTATTAAAGAGTTAAGATCATTCTCATTGCGATTAGTAATGAACTTAAATTTATCAATAGAAGTATTCAAGTTAATATTTAAAGTGTTTAAATATTAACTTGATTAATTAACCATTAAGTGAGAAATTAATTATGGTTAATTTTGACTATTTTGATTTGATCAAATTTTGACTAGTTTGACTTGGTCAAAAGGAGAAGAAAAATTAAATTAATTATTAAATGATACTAATTAATTGTAATTCTAATTTTCCTAATTATCTTAGTTTGACAAGTGGACTAATGGAGATTAGAAAACTCATTTGGTTGATGAATCAAATATGGACACTTGTTAGCTTAATTATAATTAAGGAAATTGAAATTAATAAAAGGAGAAGAAAGAAGACAAAATTAAGTTATCTTCTTCCATTTTCTCCTTTGGCCGAACCATCTTCCTTCTCTATAGCCAAACTTCTTTCTTGCTTTTTGCTTAATTTCAAGAGACTTTAGAAGTAGTTACTCTTGAATTAAGTGTTAAAAAAATATTTCTTCATACTTTCATTAACCTAGAACCAAGAAAAACCCCACAACTCTCCTTTTTTGCTCTTGGCCGAATCAAAGGAAAAGGATTCAAGGGGTTTTTGGTTGAATCAAGGAGCTTTGATCACCTTGCTTGTATGGATAAGTTAGAGGGCTAATAATTGGTGGTCTCTATTTCCTGGATTAGGTGTTTAGATGTGATTCTACACCCAATGGGTACAATTCCTAATCTTTAACTCAGTTAATTTTAAGCCTTTTTTTTTCCTAATGGTAATTAGACTTATTAGCAATTAAGATATATGTTTTATGACCAAATCTAAGTATTTTATAATAGTATAAGTTGTTTATGTGTTGCATGAAATCATAGGGTTATAAAATTTTAAAATTGCTAACTTTTCTTTCAGTGGGAAAGTAGTTGATTGTGCGTATTAATAAGATTGGATCCAGAATTTGTTGAAAGAAATTAGATAGAAATGCAACTAAGTTTTTAAAATTTCAAATTTTGACTTATTCTACCAAAATTGAAAAGATTAAATAAAATTATTAAAACGCGGTAAGGTTTTACTTTTTTTTATAAATAAACCTTCATTTTTTAAAATAAATTCATAACCTTTTTTCAGTAAAACTTTTTACTAATATTAATCCATTAGTAATACAGATTCTTACAAGAGTAAATCTTAATAATTGAACACGGTTAATATATATATATATATATATATATATATATAATTTTTTTTCTTTTTTTTGTCGGTGGTAACAACTTTTTTCTTTTTTCTTTTTTTAAAAAATACTTCAAGTTTCATTTTAATCCTTATATGTTTACCATTTCTAAGACCTTACAGATCACCGAAGCACTTCAAACTATACCATTAATTCACAATCAACATGCAGACACCTGCAGCAGCTGGAGTTTGAGTGTACCAAACAGCAGGAGAGGTCATAATGGATCTCATTGGTTCAGTAAAGGATGTTGTCTTCCCTTTATGCTGCAAACCAACAACAACAACAATAATAATTATTTTATAACGTAAATTTAATTTGATTGAATGATATACAAAACAAGCAATGTATTGATTTGGCCATAATAATTTATTCAAACCATTTAACTAACTAATTTTTAATTTTCAAATATGTCCATAATATTTAAGTATTATTTTTTTAGAATACTTAAAATACGTAAAAATAAAAATTAAAATTATGCATTTGAAAAATAGATTTTACCATTGAATAAGGGTGGGGTTGTGTTTTGTGGTGGTGGCAGTAGTGCCGTCAACTAAGCCCGTAGGGTTTGTTTGGATTGTTGAGAAGAGGCATGAACCGAGTTTTCCAATATTATTCATTCTCTGCACAAACAAGTGTTTACAACAACTTGATAAATGCAAAGATATAAATTAACAAATAGAAAACCATAATATTAAAACTGAATTTGCTACATTCTGTACGTATATGTAGTTTTGAAGGAAACTTAATTTTAATTAAGGGTAAGTTAATTAATTTTTGAAGGAAACCTGATAATTAAATGAACATTTTTGAAAGGTTGAATGCCTCGAAGTGTCGTATACAAGGAAAATTTTCAAGGAATTGGATCTACTTGTTCTGTCATTTTTACTAAAATGCGTATCCCTTTTTTGAATTTGTATATGTATATATTTATTTTTAATTAAAAAAATATAATATTGTTACTTATGATATGATCTAATTAAGGATGGTAATAAATTAAGTATTTTTAAATATTTAATTTAATTATATTATATTGAAAAGGATTCGAATAGTATATAGTAAAGCTTAAGATGAATTTAGAATTAGAAAATAATGACTGTATCATATTCATATCGGATTTGTAATTTATATATTAGGTGCTCCTTATTGCAATCAATTTATATAAATAATTAAATTTAAAATATATATTTGAATAATAATATTGATAAATTTTATATATTTTATTTTAAACAAATAAAATTTAGATATTTTATAGAATTATTAAAATTTTAAAATATAAATTACTAATAAAAATATATTTTATATAGATTATTAATTAAAATATATAAAGTGAAACAATTTTAGATATTATTTTAATAATAATAATAAGTTTTGGAATGGGTTTAAATAATTTAGGATAAATTTGATTATTAAGAATAATAATTAAATTCGGGTTCGAATAATGTAATTTTTGCAGATTTCTATCTTTTATCATTTTTAAGTCAGCTGGTCTTTCTCCATATAGGAAGTAAGAGGCCTAAAATTCAAGTATTTAATTTATTTTTTATAATATTAATCACATTTGTAACAAAAAAAAAATAACTCTTACTCACCAATTATTGTTCGATTCATTCATTTAATCTTCATTAAATAAAAAAAATACATTAAAAAAATTTTCAAAAGCAATTTATACAAATTAGAAGCAGCCTTATTTATTAGATTGTTAATACTCTCAAAAAATAGAAAATCATCCTTAAGATAGCCTTCAATGAGAATTTGTTTACTTTCTTCTAGCTAACTTCTCTTTAGATGTATGTTAGAGAAAACCTCATAAGCATTAAATAGGTATAGACTTTTCACACTCACACTAAACTCAATTTTTTTTTAATTTTTATGTCTAAACATAATTGAAACTCAAACTCGATATCTCATAGTCCTCAAAATAATTCTAATACTATTCTCATAATGATATAGCTCTTCAAAATATATATAATTAATCGAGTAACTTGAGTTTTTGGATAGTCATGAGCCTAATGATATTTAATGGTTCAACCATAAGATTTGTTCTGTCAGTTCAACCACTATAAAACCCACTCAATATAAGGAAAGAATCTTAATTAAAAATCAGTAATATTGATAGGTTTGTCAAATATAACAATACCTATAATTATGCATTATAAATAGAAATAAATTTCTATAATTATGCTAACTAATAATATCTACATAATTATATAGTTGACTTACCATAACCATTCATTGTCCATATTCTATATAAAGAGATCAAATCATTTATCGAGGTATGTTCTTTCTCTCTATCAATCTGATATACTATTCTCGAATATCAGCTCTAACTTGAGCGTCGGATGTTAGTAGTATGTCCTAGAGTATATCATTTTGTACGTATCTTATATATATTTCATTAATAAAAGGCAATTATACGTTTCTGTTTACATAATCTGTTTATGTGTAATTGAAAATGTCCATTAATATTTTGTTAGAAATTCTATTCTTAAGTCGTTAAGAATATGAGTGATAGTATTTCTAGCACAAAGTATTATAAATTGGTTCACAATCAAAGATACTTCACAAAAGGATATGACTTATCCAGAAAGATTGTAATCATGTTTATTCCTAAAGTATTAATATGAGATATAAATAAGTTAGATTGGTGAGTCTCATGTCACATAACAAACATAATAGACACTTATAGATGATAAGTAGGCTGAACCAGTGACGCTTATGACAAGCACGTGAAGTTTACTCTTGTCAATGTATTGTCATATACCATATCAGTGCATATAATCTTTAGACCTGAGATAACATAGTTATCTTGTATATAGATAGTTTAAGTTTGATACTGTTTTCATACTCGTACTGTGTATGGGTATATGAGCATGTGTTGGCTTCTACTAGTTATATATGGAGATAGGCGTTGATCAAGATGAGATCCGTTACTCAAAGTAAATAGGGATAAAATTCTATGTTTATTTAATTGTTCTTGATAATTCAAGTTCCTGGCCAGGATAGATAGACTTAGCCAGAAAGGTGTTTCTGACAGGAAAGTCTAATTAATCAAGAATTGGAATTAAAAGAGAACATAAGTGTCACACCTTACCCCTCTGTAAGGCATAACATGATCCTGTAGAATACCTAATGAATTACCGCACTTCACCTACCAATAACTCATTAAGTACCTTACAAGAGATTTTAAAACAATTTTCTTACTTTTGTTAAGTGGTGAGCATTTTCTAATAGGTAATTAAAACATTTAATTAACATTAAAACTAGTTAATATTTTTTTTATTGGTCCATTTTCTTTCTCCGCAAATTTTATAAAAATTTTGCCAGAGTTTCGTCTATATTTTGAGAAAATAGTTCTTCAAATACCTGAAAAAAGCACTTCTAAAAAATTTTCTCAACCACTACTTCAATTTCACAATCAATCTCAACAATTTCTCAAATCTCAAAATTCAACAGTCAACATTTCTCAATTTCCAAAATTCAATCATCAGTAAAATAATATCTATTAATCTCATGCAAATTAAAATAAAACATTTCTATTCTTTAAAGACAAACAATCTATATATACATCATACTAAAATCTACATTGGGAAAATCCAAACTAAATTTTATTACAATTTTATACAAACTTTGTACAAGCTGCTCAAGACCGAATTTACATGTCCATACATTTATATGCAATACATACATCAAAAGAAATATTTACAGTCATGGTATAAATTATACTCGATAACTTCAAGCTGACAGATCCTCACACCTCAGCAGCTCAGTCTGCTGCTCCTCTAGTCTCTAAATCTGCGACAGCAATAAAAGCTATCGTTGAGTACTAGGACTCAGTGGTACACAACATACTAAAATAATCTTTATGCAGAGCTTAAATCACATTTATTCAAAAATTTAACTGAATATGAGAATTAAATACAAATCATGCATTATGAGATTTTAATCCCAAACAATTTCATTTTGAAGTATCAAATCACATTTCATAAAACCCACAGTTAGATCATGACATTCGAAACAAATAGAATCTCAATAGCCAGATGCTAAAGAGAAATCACATGACAAGGCTAGCTAGCTCAAATATATGGATATCCTTTCACATCCTCTTCTACTGGCACACCTCAACACTTCTCCAGAGAAGGAGTCAAAATTCGAAACTACTTACCATCACTAGTCGTGCTAGTGAGGTGTTCAAATATATGATCATGACACTGTGGTTTCAAAACTTATCTTAACAATTTGCTAAAAATTGTCATTTCAAATATACACAATAACTTTCACAATTTAAATCAAAACATCATAAATAAGGTCACAATAAACTTTTAACAATTCAAAGCAAAAGTAAAATGCATATTTCATTCACTTAATCAATGAATTTTAAAGCATAGTGATGTTGTGCACAAACCTCAAGCGAGTCACCTCTTGACCTTGACTCGGTTCCTCCGATTCTTTTCCGGTATTCTTTTCAACTGAAACACACAATTTTACAGTGTTTCAGTACCATAACTTAGCATAAATCCAAAAATAAATTTAACTTCACTTTTACCCAGCTCTAACGTGCTAAACTCGATGTTCTTGAAATTTCGTGTTTCGGGGTTACTATTCACTACACTATTCAAGTCAAATTTTTGACTTTCTAAGGCTTAATAGGTATGGAAATTCCAAATTCACCCACATACCACATTTTGGTCACTAAATTTGTTGGTTTTGGTTGTTTTCTCAAAACTTAGGTCTTTTAGGCAAAATTGTAAATTTTCAGTTTTGGAGTCCTAAGTTGCACTGTTTCATTGGTCACTTTACTGTTGGAATTTGGCAAAACTTTCTTCATAGAAAATGTTCCCTAATGTCTTAAGTTTATTCTCCTTTTTGAATCACCCCAATTGGAGTTTTGTAGCTCAAGTTATGGCCATTTGAACCATGGCTGCCGGATTGGATTCAACCCAGAATTCTGGGTAATTTTTGGTGCTGGCAGATTTGGGTCACCAACTTGGGGTGGCCAAATGACTTGGTTAATGGCATAATTTGGGTTTGTGTTCTTCATGAAAGTTTTAGGTCTATATCTCATCTAACCACTGGTAAAATTTCAGGTCATTTAGACCTTCCTAGCTCAAGTTATGACTAAATGAACAAATATTGTTCATTTGGTCAGTTTATACAGGGCAGCCTGTAATTTTCCAACTTTAGTCAATTTGTTCACTAGGTTGTGGTTACTTTTTGGGCATGCTTCCTAAATGAAAATTGTATCATTTAGTGTCTATTTTCATTCCCAGTTAGTCCCATACCAATTGGACTTATAAAATTTCATTTTTAATCCTTCAAAGTTGACTTGGTCATGCTGCCAGCAGCATGACCACACTCCCTCCGAATTTGGCTTTCATTCAAACACTTCTAACACACTTAATTAGGTCACAAATGACCATTTCTCACTTCACATTAGGTCAAAGACACTATTTACAAGTTTCTCACATTTTTTATCTCTAAACCCTAATGTCCAAAACCCTAATTTACATATTTGCTCCATTCATGAATTTAAAGTGTAGTACTAACACCTACCCACTTAGATTGACTTGCATGCATGATTTATTGAAGTGAAACATATCATTTTCCCCTAACCCTCATGGCTGCCAAATTGTTTGTCCCTTCATAACTTATCATTTTCTTTAACTTTTCATGCAATTTACACTCATCTCAACTTAATTTCAAAGCTTAAAGAAGAAAAAAAGGGAAACAAGTACTAACCTCACTTGTCAAATTTTCTTGAATTGCCAAGCTTGATTTCCTTTCACTTTTCTTCAATTTTCTTCCTCCCAACTTCTTGTTGAGGTTCAATTTAAAGGTTTCTACAAATTTTAGAAATGATTTATAGGGAAATTTTAGAGTTACCAAAGCTTGAATTTGAGCTCAAATGGAGGAATTAGAGTGAAAAGAGAGAGAGAAGAGGTGAATGGCAATTTGGAAGGAGAAGATGACCACTTTGTTTTTTTTTTTTTTTTTTTTTTTTTTTTTTTTTTTTAAATTTTATGTTTATTTCTCTCCTTTTTGACTTAGTAAAAAATAACTTAAATAGGAAAATATTTATGAGGTATGCATGATGTCATCTATGTGATGTCATTACCTTTTTTTACTTTTCTTTTTCTTTTTTTTTTCTATTTATTTTTCTATTAGTTCTTTAATTTAATTCTCGATTCTGAAATTTTTTTTTCCGATTTTATTTGACAGTTAGGTCAGGAGTCAGCTCTCGGGGTCAATTGACCAAATTGTCCCTCGCTTGTTCAACCCGGTTTGCAAATAATTCAATATTTCTTCCAGCTCCCTGACCTAATTATTTGACTGGTTTAACAGTTCTTTTTCATGATTTTTTCTTTTCCACTATGTTCCTAATGGTCCTAAGGACTGCAGCGTCACATTTTACGGTTCGAAATTTGAGTTTAAATCGACTTCGTAGTCATTCTCGAGAAGGTCACCCATCGCTGTGACTCTCGGCTCGTTTAACTTTTTATATTTTGTTTTTCTTATTTACACTTAACTAATTGACAATTACTAATTATTTGGGTTTAAGGCTTATCTAGTTGTCTTAAGAGTGGTTCTAAACCCCTTAATTATCCGGACCGACACCGGTCACCGAAACAGTGAAATATACTAGGTTATACAAGTAAGGGTGTTACAATAAGATTCATAACAAATGGAGTTTGACATTAACCATGACTCCAACTATAATTGGGATTTTGTAACGAAAAGATTTTAGTGCATGGTAACATATGATTAAAGGTTCATTTAAGATATTCCTTATTACTGATTGAGTGGCTATGGCATGCTATGCTAGGTGTTAACCATGGTCTATGAGATGCCTAAAATGATTTAGAGAAATCATTTATTGTAAGAAAGAGTTCTAATAATATTAAGAGTTAATATCATTTCTCATTGCCAATTAATAATGAGCCTAGTAAGTCACATATATAAACAAGTTAATCACCAAGTAAAATATGATTTAATTGATTAATTAAAGAGTTTAATTATGTCACACCTTACCCCTCTGTAAGGCATAACATGATCCCGTAGTATACTTAATGAATTACCGAACTTCGCCCACCGATAACCTATTAAATATGCTACAAGGGATTTTAAAAAAATTTTACTTCTTTTGAAGGTGGCGAGCACTTTTGGTAGGAATTAAAAACTTTTATTGAAGTTAAACCACATATCAAATTTTCAATCAATTAAAGTTTTCGTAAATTTTATAAAAATTTCGGCAGAGTGTCATCTGTAATTGGAAAAAATCAGTTCTTCAAAACCTATGAAAACACTCCCAATAGTTTCATTTCTCAACCCCAATTGCCAATATATTCTCAAATCAATACAATTCAACCAAATTTCAATTCAAAATTCACAACTCAAAATTTTTTTATTCAAAATAATTCGATAAACTCATAAACATTCCATTAAATTAAATTTATATACACAAGTCTTAATTTACAAAAGGAAAATAAAAAATAATAATATTACAAACTTTAATGTACAACTGCTCATCTAACTACTTAGATACATATGAACAAAAGATTATTTACATCAAGTTAAATTTATAAGGGTATAAATAAATACCCATACAAAAATCTTCAAACTGTGCTCCCCTATTACTGGAGCAGCTCACTCTGCTGCTACGCCCTTTTCCCTATCTGCGATAGCAAAATTAAGCTATCATTGAGTAAATTTTACTCAGTAGTGTATAATAAAATTTTGAAAAAACTGAACATAAATCATTTATTGTCAAATCATAATTTAAACATTACACAATCACATTTCACAATTTTCAAATCACATTTATAACAAATCACAATTTAAATATTTCATAATTTTGAAAGCTCAATATAACACAAATTTAATCAAATAATTTAATAAACACAGTGTTGCCAATCAATAACACAACTTAGGCCATGACACAAAATTTTTGAACATGCCGTGTTGTACACCAGGACAAGATAAACTCACTCCACTAATCAAAATCAATGAGGGAGGTGGCTAGCTAGCTAATGAGTACTCATCCAAACTCACCTCAGACTGGCAAGCCAGAGAGGGAGGAATAAAATCAAAAATCAAACTCAACTCCACTAATGGAGGAGGAACATAATAAGGGACTGTCATGCCAAGTGTGAATAAAAAACAATTTCAAATCACAATATTTAAATATTTCATACAAATTACAAATCATATTTTATCTCAAAATTTTCATTTACAAAGTAGGTAACACAATAATTTCTAAATAAAATTCCCAAAGCAAAAACAATTAAAAACTATTCATATTACATACTAAATCAAATTTCAATAAGAAATACTTAAATAAGTTTATTGTGCACAAACCTCATAATTAGTCTTTCCTTATTCACTCATGTCGATTCCTTTCCTCGGAAGACCCTTTTTTCACTGAAGCACACAATTAAGATGTTTCAATATTTATCCAAATTATGTTTAACCAAAATTTTAACAATTGAAATTTACATTTAAACTTTACTTATATACTCTCATAAATTGAGTTCTTTGTGTTCTTGATTATGGTGGTTACTATTCATTTGACCATTGGGTCAAAATGTTGACTTTTCCATAATAATTAGGTATATCAATTCTCATTACACCCACATACCACATTTTGAGTGCCTAATTTGTTAGTCTTAGTTGCCATTTCAATTTCTAAATCTCATAAGAGAAAATTCAATTTTTTAGTTTTGGTCTCCTATTTTGTACTATTCCATTGGTCTAGTTATTGTGGAAATTTGACTAAGTGTTCTTCATCAAAGTTGTTTCTTATTGTCTTATCTTTAATTCTCTTTTTGAATCACTCCATTTGGAGTTTTGTAGCCTAAGATATGAGAATTTTTCTAAGGCTGGCCGGATTGGTATTACCCAGAATTTCTGGGCACTTTATTGGTTCTGGTAGTTTTAAATAACTAACTTTGGGTGGCAAAATGACTTAGTTATGGGCAGAATTTGGGTTGATGTTCTCCATAAAAGTTGTAGTTCTATGTCATACATTTCCAATGCCACAAAAATCAAGTAATTTGGACATGTCTAGCCCAAGTTATGGCCAAATGAACAAACACTATTTATTTAGTTATTTTGGTACAGTGGCAGTGCACAATACCCGGGTTTGACCTAATTGTTCACTATCTAAATATCATTTTCTGGGCATGGTTTCTAAATAAAAATTGTGTCTTTATGTGTCTAATTTCATTCTCAATTGGTTTCACTCTAATTGGGTTAGCAGAATTTCAGTTTTGATCTCTCAAAGGGACCTAGGTCAAACTGCCAGATTGGGATCCCTAACCAATCCAAATTATATTGAGTTTCTACCAATTCAACCACATCACAAATGACTCCAAATGACCAATTCAAACCTCAATTAGGTTCCCTTACATCAATTACAAATTTTCTCTAAATTTTTCCCCAAACCCTAAGTGCCAAGAACCCTAATTATGTAATTCATGCAACTAATGAGATTAAAGTGCATAATCTTAATCTACATACCTAATTCAACTTCCCTATCACTTTAATTCTATCAAATTCAAATAATTTTAGTCCCCCTTAATGCTGGCCGAAATTCACTACTAGTCCCCCATAATAGTTTGTTTACATTTTCACTTTAATTCTAAGTTAAATTAACTAGAAACATAGGAATTCAATTAAAAATTTCAAGTTTCATCACTAACCTTTCTTTGATTAAAACTTCTTCACTTTCTTCTCTTTTCTTCCTTTCTTTTCTTCTTTAATCTCCTTTTCTATGGTGAATTATAAGTTTTTGAGAGTTTAGGGTTGGAATTTATGGGACAAAACCAAGTTATTCAAGCTTAAAAAGCTTGTTAATGGAGGAAAACCATGGAAAAAGAGGGACTTGGGGTTTTGGCCGACTGGTTGGGGAAGAAAGAGTGAAAAAAATTTTTTATTTTCTTTTTTTATGTGTATTTAAGTTAATTTTTGACTTGGTCAAAAATTTGGGAAAATAAATTTAATTTTGAGATCATATGTGATGTCATTCAAGTGATGCAATAATTTAATTTTTCATTCTTTTTCTTTTTTCTTTATTTTTTCATTCTTCTTTAATTTTATTCTATATTCCAAAATTTTCATTTCTCTGATTTTATTGGACAATTAGGTCAGGAGTCACCTCTAGGGGTGAATTGACCAATTTGCCCTTCGCCGGTTTGATCCGGTTTGTAAATAATTCGGTGTTTCTTCCGGAGTCCTGATCTAATTATTTGACCTACTTATCAACTTTTTTCTGTGATTTTCTCTTTTCCACTAGATTCGCAATAGTCCTTAGGACAGCAGTGTCACAATTTCTCATTCAAAATTAGGGTTATGACTGACCTCGCTGTCACTTCCTGGGAAGGTCACCCAACGCTGTGACCCTCGGCTCATTTAACTTTTTATGCTTTATATTTCTTACTTAGACTTAACTATCTGATAATTACTATTTATTTTCATTTAGGGCTTTTCTAGGTGTCTTAAACATAGTTCTAATCCTTTTAATTATCTGGACCGACACCAATCACCGGAACAGTGAAATATACACAGCTATGCATATAGGGGTATTACAAATTAATTAATTAAATATGTTTGGTTTGTAATGAGATTGCAAAGTTCCTAGCTTGACTTGAAACCAAATATTTGAAGAGTTTAAATATAAATCAAGTGGTGAAATTAATTAATGGAGATTAATTAATTAATTAATTAATTTATATGTGATATAAATTAATTTAAGGGAGATGATACAATTTTGAGTTGAAAATTACATACAAGGGCAAAATGATATTTTTCACATGGTGACACGTGACACTCATATGATTGAGCCACTTGTCTTCCGATGATGGAAAACCATTTATTGATGATTTAATTAAAGCTTGACACTTGGCTTAATTGGATTAAGTCAAACAAAAGCAAGATTAGATCTTATGGTGACAAGTGGCATGGCATTTAAGCATTTTTGTCTTATGTATATAAATGAAGAAAGAAGAAGAAGACTTCATCTTCTTCCTTTTCTTCTAAGTGGACGACACACTAGCTCTCTCTCCATCTCTTATTTTTCTTCCACTGATAGCTAAGAGAAAGCTTTGTTTTCTCTTGAATCAAAATACTAGAAAGAGTTTCTAGTGCACCCACATCCATTAACCCTCACCAAAGCAAACCCATCTCATTTAAGTGGTTGGCAAATTTCAAAAGAGGTTTTGGGGTTGCAAATGGTGTCTTGGAAAAGCTTGTGGTGGACAAGCTAGATGGGCAACATTTAGAGCCCTAGGAGCACCCAAAGGGAGTAAGAAGGATTGATTCTGCGCCTTGGAGGTTAGTTGAATTTCAATCCCTCTTTTAATTAGGGTTTAATGAATTAATTGTTAATTCACAATCTTAGATGGCAAATGAACTCCTAATGTATATCAAAAGTGTGTTTTGGTATGCTAGAGGGCATTAGAAATTGGTTAGGTACATAATTCATTTGTATGCAAGCATGTAACCCTAGACAAAATTTTGAATACCAACCTTCTAATGGCCCTAAATCTACACTTCCTACCTTCATCGGAGAGTCCTCACTGAGTCCATACCCTACGGACCTTTGACCTATTTATTTTCTATTTTGTAGGTCTACACCCACATAGAATTTCCTTGGACCGCATCAGTAGCATCGTCTGTGGGTAACGATACAAAAAGTTGTGTCTCTTCCTCTTTATTTTTGCCGAAAAACAAGCTCGGCCACATTTCTATTTTTTACATTCAAAGCTCAAAAGGGAAGAACGAGCCAAACATGTGGATGACTTGTGGTTTGCAATAACCCAATCAAGAAAACTTTTATTGTCCTTCAAACAAACTTTAGAAAAGCACAGAGGTAATTGATTCAAATTCACATACTATGTATATGTTTTACACCTTTATGAATGTTCAAATTAGAAGATCGAATCTGAAAATTACTTTTGGCCAATATAATTTTATTTTAATGTTGTTTGGTTGTGAACCCATACATGTAAGTGGACAAACTTTATAATTTCATTTTGAGCCAAGGTTTTGTAAAGACAAGATCAAGCAACTCATGATCGCTAGACTCATTTTTATAGTCTAGGTAGGCGAGACTAATTACAGCTTTGAGTAGTTCTCTTTCAGCATAAGGAAAAAGAAACCTCATAATTAAATTACTAGATATTACTAAAAAGCTGCAATGTTATTTTCTTTTATTTACAAAAATGACATCAAGTTTTGCACATGTTTTTCTTTTTTATATAATATTATGAGTATTGCCACCACATGCATGATTAAGAAAAGGTTCTTGATTTTTACAATTTATTAAAAATGCCAACTATTTTTACTGCATAAGATTTATTAAAATCTCCAAAGGTGCTATCATCTATTTCATGATAGAATGAGTTTGGATTTAAATTCACGTGTCATTAAGTCATATATCAAAAGGAATTTTGATTTTGTTGTTAAATTATAAGGCCTGTGACTTTGATTAGTCACATGAGTGCCACTTATTGTGGCTATTTCATTGTTAACATTTATAAAGAGCCACCAATTAGTGGCTAGGTAAATGAATGCATTTTGAATATATTTTGATTTTAATAACATTATGTCATTAATTACAACAATTGCCACAATCTTTTCAGCCAGAACCTGGATTACACAGTGTACATATGCATGATAGATGCTCTTTTTTAAGTAAAAGATCCATACTTAAAGATAAATAATATATTTTTAAGTAATAGAGCTTTGGCCTAGCTACAAGATCCATACTTAAAGATGTTTTCAGCCAGAACCTGGATTACACAGTGTACATATGCATGATACATGCTCTTTTTTTTTTTAATTAATAAATGTCACTATTTACTGCTTGACAGAAGTTCCATGATTCTAAAATAGGAATTTTCCCCAATATTTGTCTATATTACATGAATTCAATATTTTCAATTTATTGAAATTAATTTTAAATTTTATTTTTTGAAAAAATCAATATTTATAAAGTATGAATTGATTTTAGAAATTAATTTCCAAAATCAATGAAGGGCAACTATACAAGTCTAATTGGATTAAATTATATATTGCATTATTATTTAAATAGCAAAATTGTGGACATCTTAATCTATCTTAAAATTTATTTCTATAAATACATGTGCCAATATTGCCCTTGTTCTTATATTTGAAGTTTACTTATCATGCTCCAAGTTTTGGCCTTTAATTAAATTCATCTAATAAATACACATGCATCAAAATACTGCAACTAAAGTATGGCACATCATTTTCATGTCTTCCTTGAATTTGAAGCCTTTATAATCAGTTAAAAACCAGTATACAGATCTTTTTGACATAAACAATATGCACTTGATATATTTTATTATTTAATGAGAAATGTCAAATAAATTTATCGCTTGAATTATATGTGACTATTTTCACAAAAATGTTTGGACAATCATTATTTTTGCAAATAATTTCAAAAAAGCCAATAGCTCTAAGTCTATAATTCGCTATTATCAAGATTATCAAGGCAACAATCTACCAAGCTAAAAATAAACTGAGGGTGCTTAGTCCATCCATGACGATAGTCTGCCAGACTAAATAAACTGAGGGTGCTTAGCCCATCCACAGCGATAGTACGCCAAGCTAAATAAAATGAGAATGCTTAGCCTATCCATGACGATAGTACGCTAGGCTAAATAAACTGAGACCCATCTACGACTATGGTTCACTAGACTAAATAAACTGAGAGTGCTTAGCCCATCCACGGCGATTGTCTACCAAGCTAAATAAAATAAAGGATGCTTAGCCTATCCACAGGCCAGATTAAATAAAATAAGAATACTTATCCCATCCATGGTAATAGTCCACTAGGCTAAAATAAAGGGTGCTTAGTTCATCCATGGCAATAGTCTGCTAGGCTAAATAAAATAAAGGTACTTAAGCCATCTACAATGATAGTCCACTAAAGCAAATGTGCTTACTCTTTCTAAAATGATAGCCCACCAAGTAGGCAAATTAAAGGTGCAAGTCTACTTAAGGAATAATATGCTAAACTAAGCAAATCGAAGGTGCAAATCCACCTAAGGTGAAAATTTTACTATTATAAAGTTTATCAAGATGATAGTCTGCACTCAAAAAAAAAAAATAATTAGGGCAATGACCGAAGTTTCGACATTTAAATGAACCTAAAGATTCGTACTTGAAGGGGGACTAATGATATAACTTTTCAAAATATATATAATTAATCTAGTAACTCAGGTTTTTGAATAATCATGAGCCTAATGATATTTAATGGTTCAACTATAAGATTCATTTAGTTTGTTTAACCACTATAAAATTCACTCAATAAAAGGAAAGAATCTTTATTAAAGATAACGAATATTGATAGGACTGTCAAATATAATAATCCTTATAATTATGCATTATAAATAGAAATAAATTCCTATAATTATGCTAGCTAATAACATTTAAATAATTACATAGTTGACTTACCATAACCATTTATTGTCTATATTCTATATAAAGAGATCAAATCATTTATGGAAGTATGTTCTTTCTCACTATTAATCTAATGCACTATTTTCTGATATCACCTCTAACTTGAGCGTCGGAGCGCTCTTACCGGGTTCATACCTCTGACCTATTTATTTTCCGTTTTGCAGGTCTATACCCACATGGAATTTCTGTGGACCGCATCACGTAATAAGAGACATTATCTAATCAAACTCTACCTTCATGGGGAGTCTCTAAATGATCATGAAGAAGAAATTTCAGTCATCATCGCCTTCTGCATATGCCAAGGAAAAACAAGCATACGGCAACCCATTTCAGAATGCTTCTGCACAGGAATGGCTAAGCAACTTCAAAAGAATTAGAACATGAGTTATAAGTTAAAAAAACTCAAATACTTTGTGGAATTTTCCAAAGGTAGAGAACCCATTTTTAGCTAATTAATCACATCTAATCATTAAGCACAATAGATTAAAGTTTTGCCTTGGCGTTTCTTGAAACAGACTGCAAATTAAGCAAATCCTCCTCTCGATCATCCTCCAACATATTTACCAAAACAAATCTAATCATGTCACTTAATTAAGAGCATTTGATGTAATGATCACCTGGATCATCTCCTCTTTTATACATAAATGATGTGATTAATTAGTATCTAATAAAAAACAAGTAAATGATAAAACAATGGGGGCAATGTCCATGGAAGAGCAAAACCCTAAAAGGAAATATAAATCCAAACCCAATTATTTTAATAAGTTAATAAAACAATAATTGAGTGTAAACACAGTCTCAGAGGAAAAATTTTAAAATAAAATCATTGTATGTGTAATAATAAATAATTGATTACTTAAATCTTATCATAATAAACGATTATAATATACCCGACGTACATACAACATTGTACTTACTAATAATGCTATATATATTTTGATGATGCTTTAAAAACATTAAGGTTAATTATTATTTATTCCATCGATAATATCAAAACTAATGATTTAGTTCTCATATTTTCATAAATCTATGATTTAGTCCCTCAAATGATTTTGTAAGCTATCTCGTTTCCCTCTTCATTTTTGTCAATTTAACATACAATCAAGAGACTAAAAGGTGGTCAATGAACGATAAAATTATTAATAATAATAAAAATTCTTTAGACACAAAAATGTTTATAATAGTTAAATGTTAAAGACAAAAGCGTTCATCATTAATAGCAAAAATTGAGATGAAGAGACAAAAATATAAGATAGAATCAAAATTTAAGAATATATACTTTCATTTATTTTCTAAAATGTAGGGAATAAGTGTAAACTATGACATGACGTACGGACTAATAATAATTTTCCTTCGTACGGACTAAAAATAATAATTTTCCTAAAATATTATCATATATTAATAGCAGACTCTAGTTAAGTTATGTGGTGCAAAGCAATAGGACGTGCCAGAGTATATAGGGATGGATGGTAGATAGCACAAGCTTTTTAGAAAAATAGCATCATATTATATATGAATTATTAAACTTGGATGGTACAAAGGATGGACTGTTAAAAACACACATATGTATTTGCACAGAGAAAAAGGTCTGCTGCTAGGGTTTATATTTGTGAGATCTGTAACTCAGTGATTGAGGAATATTTGAAGGCATTGAAAAGAAAATCAACTTGAGCCAAGAAGTTGCAACAATAGGAAATAAAATATGAATTATATACTAAGGAATGACATCACATTTCTGATGAAAACATCATTGGTACATGTCTCATTTTTTTGTCTGCGAATCTCTGCTAACCGACACAGTACTAGAATATTTCTTCAATTTCTATCTCTTCAGAAGAATGAAAAGCTTACATAACATCTTATCAAAGAACAAGAAACTATATATCAAAGAATATTATATAGCAAGATAGTAATAATTTTAATTGATCTAGCTATATATATATATTCTATAAAATTTAATCAAAAAACCTGAAATTTTCCTTTGGTATTTAAGTTCATAGCAAGTGTAAAACTATGGTATTTTATGAAGAAGCTTGATTTAGAAAATATATAAGAGCATACCTTTGGGGATCTTATCGTATTTCCGCATGGAAAAGCTTGGTGTGAGGAATGAAGCCTGGTCCGAGATCAATCTATGAAATTATCAAGTATTTATTTCCAAGATCAAGAGTGAAAAAAAATGGAAAAGGACATGAACATAAATGTAAAATTTTCAAGCTCTCTCTCTCTCTCTCTAGAGGCACACACATAGAAAGAGAAGAAAGAAAGAAAAGAATCTTGAATCAACTTTTTATCAGAAGCCCTCCCTTCTTCAATCTCTCTCACAGACATACACAGAGAGAGGAGAGAAGAGGAGAGGATTTTGAAACTTTACAAGAAAAATCTTCCTTCTTCAATCTCTCTGTTCATGCAACAACTAATTAAACCAACACTAAGACTCAAAATTAAACTCAATCCCCATCTTGAAACAAAAGAAAACAGACCAAAACCAAACAGGAAAGGAGAAACAAGGATCTTGGATCAAACTTCATTCCAAACACCCCTTTTCCTTCTTCCAAGGATTCTTGAGGTAGAGCTAGCTGGCTACCTCTTTATTCTCATGATTCAACAATCAAAACCCATCAAGCAAGGCTGCAAAGTACTCAAGTTTTCAAATGATATATATCAAAGTATAGGTGAGACAAAGGGAGTAAATGGAGGGAAGAGAAAAGATAAACAAAGAGATAAATGAGGAAAAGCACATGATAGACAGGTCATTTTAAGAGTAAAATAATGAAAAGGCTGGTAGGTTTTGGAGGGATAATGTTGTCTTCTTCTAAGGCTTTATTAGAAGTGCCTTTGGAGGCTTTTACAGTCTCTCTCTATGGAAAAAAAAAAAAAAAAAGTAGCTTTAGCACTGAAAATAACGAGGACGACCAAAGAGAAGTATGAGAGAGAGGGGGCCTAGTCCTCCACAATGACTATTTTATTTTCTTATATGACTGACTATATAGTATATTATGCTTATTTTCTTGGTGGTCTCTCAAGATTCAAGAAAAAGCCTCAACAAGAATGAAGTATCTCTCTTCATCATGGAAGAAAAAAAGTAAAATAAAAAAATAAAAAAAGAAAAGGGTCACCCACCGCCCAGATCAAAGCATGATATCAGCACTCATTCTTCTGTAAAAACATGTACATCTAGAAGAGAGAGAGAGAATAGTACCTAGCAACCAATACATGGCAAAAATATTACTATTCCAGGAATCCCAATAGCATGTATAATCAATTAGATCACAATTCCGATCCCTCTTTTAGTCTATGTATTGGCTTTGCGAGCGACGGGTCCAAATCACCGCCATAGATGTGCACATATATCCATTAATTAATATATTAATAACTTGCACATTTTCATGTACACCTTTAATTTGAAAAAGGCTTCTTTAATTCAGTGTTATGATGTACTGTATTGCCCAGGATGTCAATTCCAAGTGAAATTTACCAAATGAAACTCTTCTTTCATCTCTAGAATTTTTATGCCGACTTTTGTTTTAAATAAAGAAATGACATTCTGCAATTGAAGATTGACACCTGTTCCATGAGTATGATTGAAGGTTGTCTTATAATATGAACCAGCATAATTATTAGGTACCTTATATGATTTTAAATGGCTTTAATTCTTCATGTAATATGGAAAAGTCTCATACATGAAACTCATTTTTATTTTAAATCATTAAGAGAGATCCTTAATACAATTCCTAAACATGAAATATCTATATTAAACAAGATTAGTCTTAATATAATCAGAAAAGGAAATGCTCAAAATTAAGAAGATGGAACAGATCAATAAGGAAAACTTCAACATGTAATTTTCTTGGGGCAGGAGAAAAGAGAAAAAAAAAATCCCTTTTGGTTTTGAGAGAACATCCTTATTCAAGATTTGGTTTAAGGTGCTTGTTGCTAGCCACCCTTAATTGTATTCTAATCCCTCTTAGACAGTGAGTTTTAATTTGCATTATTGTCTAATTATGCCTTAATCCCAGTAAGGTAAGCCAACTTAAATTTAGGATGGTTGCGTTTGAGTTTAATTTGCTTGAATTGATGAACTCCAGCAGAACTTGCTTGTGTTCAGACAAACATTAAGCTTATAGCTTGTTCATGTGTTTAACTAATGTTGTTAATTATTCAACTATATATATATATATATATATATATATATATATATATGATTTTTATATTTATATATAAATCACTGCCGTGGGGTGTTATAAAAGTTATTAGTCTTGAATAATATAATTCAAAATATAATTTTTTTTTTTAAGATAGGATGAAGGTGAATGATTTTGGACCTTGATACATAAAACCTTAAAAAACATATTTTTAATTTATTAGAATTTGATTTGTATTTAGTTGCAATTATTTACATTTAAATTAGATGCATGGTGTTCGTGGCTGGGTTTCTTTGTCTAATAGCTTGCCGTTAAAGCAACATAAGGATCTAATCTGTATTAGAAAGTTTTGCATACTAATTAACGGCTGGCTTAATCAACTGCAATTAATCACAAGATTATATGAGCCTTTCATCATAAATCCCATGAGAAGATCACATCAATTCCAACTCATTGAGTAAATTATCCTCCAAAAGAACTAAAGAAGTAATCTTCATGGAGTGATCACATCAAGGCATTGTTCATGTTATACTTCCTCTCAAGTACTCAACCTTTTCTTCCTTTAAGGGTCCACTGCCCTTCCAATCCATCTTTTCTTTTTCTTTTCTATCTTTGCTTACACACATGTATCCTTTCAATATGAGAATGCAAAAGAAGGCAAGGAGATCTCAATGTTCACATGATTCTTGACTGACCATGTCCCCCTTTTTTAGCCCAAAGGTAGTGAACTTCATTGGCTATTTGTCTTTGGCATCTAGTCATTGCCCTGGGTAATCCCCACTTGGAGACGAGCATGATTACTTTTTTTCTTTGTGGGTCCAACAACACTTTGCTTCTAGAACACGTGTACACCTTCCACATATTCTACATTACCCACAAAATCCTTTTGATGATTTCTTTTCTTTGTTTTTGTCAAATTTCCGAGTGGGTTCACACACCACCCAGCAAAATCAATCTTTTCTTCTAATTACCTACTTGATGAAAATGAAATAAATTTAGCAAATATGTTAAGGCATATGAATATTAGAATTTAACATTAATTGGGGATGTATCCATTTGAGCAAACCAAACAGTCAAGAAAATGCATTTAGAGACTGTTGAAATCAAGATTTTTAGCAGTCTATCTCGAGCATTGAATCTTGAAAATGCAATCAGAGCCGTTGCATTTGCATGCACTTCGATCAGGAATTTTAAGCTTTATTATCTTTTTAAGTTATACCAACTGAATGGACATCTTTATATCTAAAACAAATTAATGGCCGATGAGAAATTACTACTACTAACATTAAAAGAACCAAATTTACAAGATCATCTGTACATTGAAATTCACTGTTATGAACTGGAAAAAGGAGCACTAACGATGAGGAACCTCTTTCTGAGTATCAAGCGGTAGCTCTTTGTTAAGTTGGGTTCTTCACAACCTTGACACTAGTGTAGAACCTCTTCAAGTCCTTCATAGCCTTCTCCTCAATCTGAATTGAACGAATCGATGAGGGTGTGCATATCTCAGGTTTGAACCAGCGGTTCAACCCTGGAGAATCTGATGGTGATCCTTGGCTGGATACAATTGAGAATCCAGCTGTTCTTGCCTTCGGACTATGGGAACTATTCTGCTGCTGTTTCCCCTGCTAAGAGACGAGCAAAAAAGATCACAAAGTATAAGTTTTGCAGATTCGGTGGAACAAAGGAATATTAACTTGGTAATGCCAAGCAATGATTTGTCCAATACAAAAGTTTTGACTTTGACATGACATCCTCCAAATACAGAAATCACTTATCCCACATAAATATCAAGCTGAGAAATAATCATCAACTCCAATATCCTTGATACTGTTTAAAGCATGAATATCCTTAACATTGCATTTTCAGGATACGAAAAAAATTATTATATGCCCATAATAAATTAAGTAAAAAGGAAAAAGCCAATATATGAAAAAAAACAGGAAAAAAGTCTCTTTATATACGTGCTGCATTTGGATGTCTCTAAGAGATGTCCGAGAAAGAAGAGGAGTTCCAGAAGCCCAAGGAGGTGTGCTTCTTTCTGCATCAGGTGCCTGAGATGTGCGTGATGATATCACAGGTATTGGTTTTGAAGGCAAGAAGGAACTCAACAGAATTTTCCCATCACTTTTAACATCAGAATGATCTTCCACTTGATCTTTATTCTTTGTTGATTGGTTCCCCTTGGTTTTGCTCTGTTCGTCCTGAATTTCACGAAGTGAAGCAAATCCCTTTGAAACCTTAGCCCCACCCCATGCAGGACCCTCACTTCTTGGTGTTTGTGGAGGGGGAGCAACATCTTTGGGGGTGTCATCAAGAGCACCACTCAAAAACATGGAAAGCCCACCCTTGCGGTTTTTCTTCTTGGATATTGAAGGAGATGAACCCTTACTTTTTGGAGAGTCAGAACTGTCTTTCTTCTGAACAAAGAAAGGAAGCTCTTTGGAGGATTGGCTCCCCACACCTCCCTCAAAAATGTTTTCTTCCTCCTATCAGAAGTGAAATTTAAACAATTCAATAAATTTCATTAAAACCTAAAGTAAACCCAATGTTAACTCCATGTTTTCCCTTAATTTGGGGAAGTTAATAAGACTTACTAGCATGTGACAACTGAACAAATATAATCTATTATGACCCCATTTATTTGGTCCTAGTTTGTCCCAAGAAGGGAAATATAGAGGCAATAAGACCAAAACTTTGACATTGAATCAAATAATAGATGTTTAATTGAAGCAACAAAAGAGGTGAGGGGAAGGAAAATCATATGATTCTGACCATACTCAAAAATATAACTTGTCAATTTACTCTCTTGAGGATGAATATCGCATATGATATTAGTCAGAGAGGGAGCATTACGGGATTGTATTTCCAAACAATGATCATGAATGTTCACAAAAGGGAGTTATCATCTCTAAGAGGCATATAGGAAAGCAATGACAAGCTAATTTTGGGTAGGGTCAACATAACCACAGTTATACAGCTAATAACTAAAAAACTAAGCTGCAAAATCCACTCAGCATTGATTTCTTTTGTTAGGGGTGGGGATCGCTTTATTAAATTGATTCAAACCTGTCTCAGAAAAGACACTCTCATTCTAAAACTTGAGCTAGCCCTATAATTCCTTCAGAGCACTCCCAAGATAGGTATGTCCCACAAAAACAATCACTTATCCCTATATTTATTTCCAAAAAAAAAAAAGAAGACATCAAGAATAGTGCGATTAACATTTTGTTGACAGGGAAAAGAAATTTTATCTATAATTTTAGCAACTTTACCTTGTTCATTGAAACTTGAGAGATCCCAACATCCAATGAGTCCTTCACAAGGTTTGATTCTACATCAGCTCTGCCAACGACAGGAACTGTTTCCCATTGTGCTGCCTTTTGTTTACTCTTTCTTCTTTGCTTTCTTGATACCTCAGCCTTTTTATTCCCTTTTACATCTGATAAAACTGCAACTGATGCTTTTGCCTGCACTTTCTCAACCGGAAGACCAAGCTCAGCAAGTGAACTTTCAAGAGCTAACCTTGTTTGAAGCTTTGCAAGTTGTTGGTCATCAAGAAGATGCCCAGTAGATTGTTTCATTTCAAGCATCTCAATTTGCTGCAACTTCTTTCGCAATGCACGGACTTTTTTCGAGATGCCTCGATTAGGATCATCTTTGGGTTGAAGAAAGAATTCTGATCTTTCATTTCCAATCTTCAAGGTGGATTTGTTGTTGTGGTTATCACGAGTCCTTGGAACATCATATTCACTATCCTCTTCTTCACTGTTGATGACTAAAGGAAAAGTAGCTGTTGGAGTTGGAAGCCTGCGGTAACTCCAAGGTTCAGATGACCTTAGGTCTAACAGATTTTCAAGATTAGCTAGAATTTCTGGCGAAGCACTTGCAAAAGCATGAGATGAAACTGTCAGAATATAATCAAGGTTGTGAACAACAATGTCCTGCAAACAATAAGTCAAATGGACATCAAGTTATGGAATTTTATTTAATGAAACAAGGCATAATCACAAGTCAGTACAATTTGGAGCACATGATTTAAAATTTCAAGGATCCTTTCAAAAATCAGGGTCATCATAAAAAGTACCTGACAATGCTTCCTCAGATCTTCAGCTTCAAGTGAATCAGCAATTTCAAGCATCTGTATAGCATTTCGGGGCTCAACTAGACTTTCTGCGGCCACTTTTTCACAAAGAGATTTTAAGCTTGGTAAAGGCCTTTGTGCACAATCATCCTTTTCTACAGCAGATGACATGTGATTAGACTCCACATCATTATACATAAAATCTTCATCAAGATCTTCCACTTCATCCCCAACTTGCAATTTCTGGTTCTCAAGACTATCAATCACATTAGGAGGATAGGTAGGATGATATAGAGAACCAACAATCAATAGATGTGTTTCACCTACTGAAACTGAAGTAGCCCTTTTTACACCGTGTAACCGAGTGACAGCTGGCAGGTTATCCTCACCTTTTTTCCCATCCCACATATAAACATCACCTGTAACTGTGGCCACAGCACTCCAGTACTTCCCCACAGAAATGCTCACTACTTTTTTTGCACACAATGAATATAGCTACAGAAAGGGAAAAAGTGTAATTTCACTTATTATTTCACACAAAGAAGATAGCTAGCCAAAAAAAAAAAAGGATGACATTTCAATATTTCATTTATGAGGAGTAAAAATAGAGATACCAAGTTCTTTTAAATAAACCTGTTGGCATCTAAGATCAGGATCTGCAGACAACCAATAAAATACTGCACCATCATCTGTAAGAGCCAAGCTGTGAACCATCCCTGCAGCTATAGAAGCCACATGAAGCCGTTCCATGCGATGGAACTTCAAAGGGCAGCTACCACTTTTCTTCAAATTTCTAGCTATCACAACACGTCTTGGTGTAACAAGTCGATGACCCCACGTGTACACCTGCCACCACACAGAGTATATATAAGATTTCACAGCTAAATGGCAACATCATATTAATGAATCAAAGCCCAGGCAACAATAATAACCAGACAGCAATAATGTAGCATTTGGCTCCATTAAGGAATAGAAAGATGAAGTACAGTAATGATGCAATTTAGAAAGAATTACCTCTCCATCAGCTCCTACTACAATTGTGTGATATTTTGCAGCCGCAACTCCTGTAAAAACCTTGCCCTTCAAATACTCAACCACTCTTGGATTGTAATTAGATGCTGAGTTGGAGGTGCCATATCCAAGTTGACCCTCTCTGTTGTAGCCCCATGTGAAGACTTCACCAGAATCAGAAACTACAGCCGTGTGTTTGTTTGCTGCAGCAACAGAGATGATCCTTGACCTAAGCAAACTCACTCTACGAGGTGTGGGCTGAGTGTCCACAATGTAGCCAAGCTGACCCTCTGTAGAACACCATATCAAGAGGTAAAGTCAACTCAACTAAGCTTTAAACCCAAACTAGTTGGGTTTGCATATAAAAAAGGTAAATTCTTCAGAAATTGTAAGGGCTCGAAAAATATCAACAGGAAAGGCAAATGTTGCATGTTGCCTTGAAATTTTGTACTTGAAAGACACAAACATATAGTTACAGGTAACTAATATCCTTATTCCATTCAATGAAATGGACACATAGAGCTGAACTTGAAAATCAGATATCAATTATGTGGCAAATGTTGTCATGTATGCTTCAAAAGAAATTTATTTTTACCTCTATTGGATCCCCAGGTAAAAACTTCGCCACTCTCAGCAGCAAGAACAGTATGATGTTTGGCAGCTGCAATTGCCTTCACCCGGCGGGACCCTAAACCAGAAGTCACCTGTCGGGGAGTAATAACTGCAGCTTGACCACTGAAAAGAATAAAATAAAATCACCATTCACCAGATTGATTGTTTTCATAATTTTTTACAGAAACAACCTAGAAGAAAAAAAACATGAAGTGATGATGCCATTTGCACAAGTGGGACATACAGGAGCTTATATTTTTTCAGCACTAAAACTGGACGAAAAATGGGAATCTATTCCATCTGTATCACACTAATTTGTGATCATAGAATTGATGGTGATAAAAACAGAAACAGAAGAGTCCACAAATTTCAATACTGCATCCAAAACAACAATATACGAAATGAAATTACAAAAATGATCAAATTTAATACCGACAGCACAGAATGAAATACGTAAGGGAGGGAAGCTAAAACTTTAAAAAAGTTGAAATATGATATATCATTCACATATATGTGGATAACCAATAACGTATAAAAACTTATGCTAATTACCTGTGGATATCAAAATCAGGATGCCCAAGGCGCCCCCCCCTTCCAAATCCCCAGGAGTAGACCTCCCCACGTGCACTAACTGCTACACTATGGAACTTCGCAGCCGAGACCAATTTAATAAAAGAACCATGAAGTGCATCAACTTTGCAAGGTAGCCTTTGTAAGTGAGCATTTCCAGTTCCCAATTGATAATTGGCACCACTTCCCCAGCTAAACACCTCAGTAGCCACTAAAGACATAAACAACAATTCAAAGTTATTAGTTATCCCTAAATACTGATCACATTAACAATTTGCAAAAACAATAGGATCCTCATTTATCATGTAAAAACATGGATGTAGAAACCTGAATCATGTCCATCTCCAATGGCCTGCAATACAGGCCCAGACAGGAGATCAACAGGCGTACAGGATTTAGAGTCCTCCACAGTAATACAAGCACCAGACTGAAGCAGGATACTTGCCACTGCAAGATGACCAAAATGCAAAGCCCTGTGAAGGCTAGTCCATCCTGATTCTCCATCCTGAAATAAAAAATGTTAAGGTCTATTAAAGGAGGATAAGACATAGTCTCAGCAAATATAAAATAAGAATGGCACCAGATCTGATTTCAGCATTATAATCCTTGAAGGCAACACTTTTATATCACTCACAATTTAAAATCATATTCTTCAAGACAGAAAATAATGTCGAAAGTGGTGGCACACACACACAACACCAGGCATTATGGGAATCACACAACACCAGGTATTATGGAAACAGATAATCACAGACAGATTCTACTTGCGTTTCTAGTCCTACTAACAAAAGAACCCTATGTAGATCTGCAGCCTGAAGGATGGCAACTACACATGCATAATACCACTCATCAGAAATCTCCAAATTCAACACATTTTAGGCTTGAAACTCCACAATACACAGATGTTAACATCATGCCATTCAAACTGACACCACCATACATGAAGTTTTATGCACACTGAGCATAAACAGAGAGCAAAATAAATATCTTATCCCAAGAAACCTCATATAACACAAAATCTTGATAATCCAATCAACTACTTATAGAGGACTAAAATTGTCAGGGTTGAAGCCTTATTAACTATTAAAAGGTGAGGGAAAGGGAGTGTCTCACTTTAATATCAGATCAAATGTCCTTGACAACCAAATTCTTATATGAACCAGCATGTTATGACATACCCAATATTTTGCAATTGGCAAACAGTGAAATAAAATGGCAGGACCAAATGCTCAAGAACATACCCAAAATTAACGAATTGGCTCAGAGAATGTTGCTTGGCAAAGATCATTAAAGAAATTTTTGCCATGAAAAATGAGGAATTACAAAGCCAATTAAATTTCTCTCTGGCTCAATACACCCAAATCTCAATAATACTCAAAAGCGCCCTCGAATGAATTATTTTGTGAGGTCAATGGTGGGCTCCAGCCTCGGTTCCCCGCAGTATGGAGCAAAATAAATATTGTATTTTCTACTTATGGAGGTAGTATTGTGAGATATTCGGGAAATACACTTAGGTTAAAGTTTGTGAATTTTGTGTGATTGTATTTTGCTCTTGTCTTACCCGTGGACATAGGACCTTACAATTGAACCACATAAAATCTTGTTAAAAAAAGTTCATTCTTCTTCTCTTCTCTATATTGTAATTGTGCGATTGTGTGTGTGTCTTAGATTTGTATGCCTGTTATAACAATATATATAGCTAGCGATCTCTACTCGATTTTGAAGTCTTAAAGACTTAAACTCCCAGTCATTGCACACTTGGCCTCCAAGTTCTTCCACCAACTTCCCAATAAAAAAACTTGACCATCAGTAAATCATTTTCTTTTTCTTTTTAAACCAAAAAAGAAAGAAAATCAGCATTATCGGAAAGGTACCCCACTTGCCCCAATTTACGAATCCCAACAAATTTAAACATTGACTTAAATTATTCAAGTCCAAACCCCTTAGGACATCTCTTAGATATTATAAACACCTCAACTAAAAAACAAAAGTATCCAAAACAAAAACTTTTTAAAAAATAATGTATCCTAAAAGGACTAAACATATTGATTTCATACATTGAAAATATCACATCCCTTGTATCATTATCTTAAATAGTCATTTCAACAGCAAAAATGTTTACACTAGATAATCCTGCAAATATGATGGCAAAGCTTAATGCCATACTCAACTTCAAGTTTTGCTTGTTTATCAAATGAAATAAAGTAACTCATTTTGCAGACTTGTTTAATGAATGAGCTAAGCTTGAACTAGCTAATGTGCAGCTTGACCCAACTCATTTACAGCCTCAACTGAGCATTGAACAAGACAACAAGTAATTCCATGAACTGTTATTTTTCATAGTTACAATTTTCTCTTCACATGTGGAAGTGCAAGTTAAGCCAAATGACGCAAGTTTCTTCAATACTCTTGAATTATTCCTATTTTATATCCCAAACCTATTTGACAATTGAGGCAGTTCTGTTTCTGTCATAACACAATTCAAGTGGAATGTATCTTCTATTAATGTCAAATCAGTTGTAACTTGTAAAATGAAACTTTTTATCACCTTATCCAATGCCTAGGCCTCTCCAACCACTAGCTCACTCCTATTGGATTCATAGGCCTGTCACATAGTAGTTTAAGTTTCAGGTTGGATGCTGTAAGATGTCCAGAATTCATGGCATAGATTCAAACATGAAGACAAGTTTTAGCACTTAACTAAGCAAGGAAAATATTCTGCCACTTAGTTTGACAGCTTCCATAGATCCTCAATAACATATCCAGTCATTTTAAAGCTAAGAAAAACAGAAACCTGACTTCAATGAGGCAAGACATTTATCAATTCAAAAGATCCTTTATAGGTTAAGAGCAAGGTAAAAGTCCAAAAATGATGTCAAATATTTCATTGAATAAACAAGAACAATTCATTGAATCGTTAAGCATGGTCCTCTTCAAGAACAAACTATTACAAATTACGGTAGATTCCCAAAAAGAGATATTTCAACAAATCCAATTTGCCAAAAATTTTCTTTATGAAACTTCAAGATGATATTTACCTTGAATTTAATGAAAATGCACTCCCCCAGTTTCATCTCTCTTTTGTATAATCCATTCACCTTCAACAACCATTAGTTACCTGGAAGCTAAATTTGCATTACACTTAATAAGGTTCCAATTAACTTGTAAACTAAAATACTCTCCCTTATGCAAGAGTCCAAGATTAAATAACACAATGACAAGCAGAATACCTAAAACAAAGATCAACACTAGTAACAAATACATTCCCTTACAGATGCATGCCACTGCTTAAAAGACTAATCATTGTCATGTAAAAAAACTAAAAGTGGACTGTCAGACAAGTGAAGGAAGATCATTAGATTCATTTTTCATTTATTAACTTTCAATTGATGTGATTTTTATTGCATTGAAATATTAAAGAAACCACTAGTAAATCTTAGTCATTCAGGTAAGGGACGATAAAAATCATTGATCATCCATATGAGAATTTGAGTAGAAAGATCAGGGAAAAGGAGATATCTATCACATTGTGTGTGTGTGTCTGTGCGCATCTCTGTGTGTGTAACTTGAAAATATACAAACAAATTAAGGGATAAGAAAATTAACACACCTTAGCATCAGGGTCAGCACCAGCTATGAGAAGCCTCCTAATGATGGGAATGTGGTTCCTCCAAGTTGCAATATGAAGAGGAGTCAGGCCAAATTTGTTCCTTGAATTAATGTTTCCTCCTTGCTTCTTAAGTAGTGCCAATGCTACATCTACATCTGCCAGGGACCCTTCTCGCACAATAAGCCAAAGATCTTTGTTGGAACCACCAGGTGAAAATTTCCAAGCCTGAACTTGAATATTGTGCTTTTGTCCTTGAGGAGAAACTAGCATCTCCATATTCTATGTATTTGATAAATGATATAAACTACTCAAGTTCTACAAACTAGTTGCTTATATCTGTGCCTACTAGATACTGCTTAACAGTATATAATATATGCCTCAGCACAAAATTTCAAGAGCCAAACACAAAGTCTTCATAAGAAGTTGCTGAAACCCAATCAACTATAGCCCTTAGACAGGTTGATTTTTTTCCTTGTCCATGTTATAATTGGTTTTCCAATCTAGCCAAGAACAGAATCGAGGAGAGTTCCATCTTAACAAACTGCTACAACACCATCATCAACCCCATCTGCATCATAAACACAAACCAGCTCCAAAAGCCATTCACAAACGCCCATCAAAATTCATCAACAATAGAGAAATCTTTGATAACCAAGCTTAGCAAGACCCTGCTTTAAAAATTCTTCTGTAAGTAAAACATGCCAGCTGGAGGACAATTAATTGAAGTGAAATGAACAGAATAGGAAACAAACCAGTACATCAACCAAGACAACTAAAAAGCATCTAAGAAAAATGTGAGAAATAGTTAAATTCGTTATACTAAAAAGAGGGGAGGGCAGGCCCTCAGTTACAACCATCAGTTAAAAAGAAAGGAAGAGAAATCCTAAATGAAATACCACATTATAAGATTTCTGTGACACCAAACACCATTAAAAAAATCCACCACCGCAAATAAGTATGTATTCAGGAAAATAACCGTTACTTGGTGCATAAAGATGACATAATGCTAGTGACTAAAATGGTCAGAAAACAGCTTCGATAAAATTAGAGCAGAATAGGAATATTTAACACAAATCAATCAAATGCATCAATGCAATAACAAAAGCTTTTGCCTTTGTAGCAAAGTCACAGCAATTCATAAACACAACATTATATAGATGGTAATTTATTTAGTTTGTCTTTTATTGGCAAAGAAGAGATGAAACTAGAGTCATTGCTGGATTCAAATTTTATCATAAAATTAAATTCTAAATAAAATGTCCAATGCCAATGATAAAAAAACACGATCCCGAATGCTTTTGAGAATGTCTGGGTAATGCTGTGGAAAAGAAAATGAATCCCAAAAATGTCATTGAAATGAATAATCACTACAAAATTACAGAATCAAAACAACCAATGGACTACGATTAATCCCAACTTAAGCATATGAGAAAGAAAAGCATAATAATCTAAAAAATCTGCATTTTTTGAGACCTAATTTCAAACTTACTTAAAAAATGCCAAATTCTTACTCAAATTACACTCAATCAACCAAAAAATGCGCGCTTGACAGCAAATTAAGTATCATCACCGTCAAAGACATTACATCAAGCATTAACACTTAACACCTAGATGCAATAACAAATGCATTTAATAAAATATACCCACCAACCAAAGCTACAAATTTGAATACAAAACAACAAAAATTATAACCAAAAACAACGATATTAGACCTCGCCAACCTAACACACACACATACACCAAAAAAAAAAAAAAAAGCAACAATTGCCCATTTGTGAATTCCACCCCACTCCCACAACCCCAAAAAAAAAAAAAAAAAATGAAAAAAAAAAACAGAAAAGAAGAACCAACCAAAAGATAAAGAGGATGAATTGAACCACACCCAAAATTTACACATAGAAACAACAAATTTTTTTTTAAGAAAATAGCAGTGAAATTGAAGAAATCATAATCACCTCGAAAGAACTTGTACCTGAGAGACTCACAAAACACACAAGTGAGAGAGAACAACAGATAGGAGCTATTGATTTCTGTTACAAAAAAGAATGGAACCAGGGAATATACCGAACCGGACCAAAGGCACCAGGGAGAGAAAGGAATCGGCTCGTCAGATGAAGGGGCATTATGGGAATTTCATAAAATTTTGTAGACAAAAATGCCCTTCATGTTTGACAGATTGACGCGCACGAGAGTTGGGTCTGATTCTGAAGTCCAGAGTCGTCTTCGGCCACGTCAGGTAAAAGTTCTCTCTGTTTTGACACGTGTCATGACTATTGGTGGACATTATGCGAGCAGGTAGAAACGGAGTCAAATGGACGAGGTTATTTTCGCCGTTACGGGAAGCTCTCCTTCTCCTTTGGTCGTTGCCGTGTCATTGTCAATCTCCAAATGTCGGACATTAGTAATATGAAATTACTATTTTGCCCCTACCCTTGATTTTCATTATAATTTTAATTTTTTTAAATATCTTTTTAACACGAGGTGATTTGGAAGGTAATTTTTTAATAATATTTCCTCTTTTATTGATTAAGTATTTGCTTGCCATAAATTTTAAATTTTGTAATTTTAAAAATAATTTTAAAATCACTAGATAAACTTTTACTATTTTAAAAACAAGAAAATCAACTCTCATAACTTGAAAGATCCAAGAAAAACAGCTCTTCCAAAATACTTCCATATTGTTTTTAAAATTATATTTAAAAAAACAACTTTTTTATTTAGTTGAAGTTCAATGAACAGATAAAATTTAATGAGTTATACAATTATAAACATTTCTTTCATTTTTTATTATAAAATTAAATAATTTTAAAATAAATTTATAAAAAATATTATTTAATTTTCATATTTTAATAAAATTAACTATTTAATTTTTATATTTTAAAAATATACTATTTAATTTATATATTTTATTTTCGTTAAACTGTTTAATTTATCTGTCAATTTTTTAATAGTGAATATTAAATAAATTATTATTTAATTTATTTATTTTAATAAAATTAATTAATTAATATTTTATTAATCAGTTTCTGAATTTGGTTACATTGAATATTTATCTCATAATTATTTTTATATACTCTAATCCTCTCTCCATTATTCTCTCTTCTTTATTTCTCTCTTAGCATCTTTATTTTTCTCCATGCCCATACTCTTCATTTTTTTTATATTTTTATTTTTGTTAAAAATGATACAAGTTGTATGCATAAAAAAGTTAATAAATTTATCTAAATCTTTAAGTAATTAAGGATAATTATTTTTCAAAAATAAAAACACAAAAATAATATATTAGTAATTGAATAAAAATACTTAAACAATTTAAAAAAATATATAAATTCAAGTTTAATCTACATATATCAAATTTTTTATATTTAATTAAAAATATATTTTTTAAAATATATAAATCAATTAATTAATTTTATTAAAATAAAAAAATTAAATAATAATATTATTTAAAATATATAATTAATTAATTAATTCTCTTAAAATAAAAAAACTAAATAACAATTTAACTAAAATTAATTAAAAAGAGAAATTAAATAATTTAATAGAAATAAAATAATTAAATAGTAAATATTTGAAAATATATAAATTAAATAATTAATTTTATTAAAATATAATAATTAAAAAATAATTTTTCCTTGATAAAAGGATTCAGATCCATACCTCCCTACTCCCTTGACTTTAACAGCATTTTGTCCTTGAGCAGTAGTGTTTTGGAAGCAATCGCCCAGCGGTGGGAAGAGGACAAGTTGCCCTGGAAAACAATTTATATATTTGGCCTATTATAATAAATAGAGTTTCAACTATCAATTCTTAAAAATGCAGTTGAATTGCTTAGAGTTGGCCCTTCAAACAATTTCAATATACTCAACTTTGCACACAGGTGCATTTGCCAATTCACAATCAAGGGCCTGTTTGGATTAACTGTTGAATACAACTGATAGTTGTTAGCTGATAGCTGTTACTGATAGCTGATAGCTGATAACTGATAGCTGATGATAGCTGTTTTATATTAAGTGTTTGTTAAATTATATTTAACTGTTGCTGTTAATATGTAAAATGACTAATAAGGGTATATATCATATAATTTATTTTTTAAAATAAATATAAAATTATAAATTTATTACATTATATTATTTATTTTATTATTAAATTAAATATATAATTATTAAATTAATATATTATATTATTTAAATAAATATATAATTATTAATTTTTTATATTATATTATTTAAATAAACATATAATTATTAATTTTTTATATTATATCATTTAAATAAATATATAATTATTAATTTTTTATATTATATCATTTATTTTATTATTGAAATAAGAAAATAATTATTTTTTAAGATAATTAAATAATTTTAAAAATATAGATAAAATAATAAAATAATTATTATTGTTAATAGAAAAATTTATAATTAATTTTAAGTTTTTGGTTATAAATAAATATTTTATATTTTATGTTATTAATAAAAAATATTTTAACAAAGTTGAAATACGTTAATTAAAATATTAACATTACAAATAAAAAAAAAATAAAAATATTAATAATATTAATTTTCAAGTTAAATAAAAAAGAATAATATGGTCAAAATAAAAAATAAAATCGGATCCATCACCGATGAAAAAATTTAAAAATAGAGAGTCGATTAATGTGTATCATATCAGTTGCCCACTTACCAAACACACAAACACAATTTACCTGTTTGGGTATCTATCAGCTGCACCCAAACCAAACACCCTCTTAGTTCATCTCAATATTTTTTTTCTTCATTTATTCTTAGGGATGGCATTTTTATTTTCCTGCGTATTATTTTCATATGGACCAATCTTTATATTTTAGGCACATGAGATTACATTGCACATGGAAGCGATAACGCAAAAGTGTCTTTCTCGATTATGGTCAAGAACCAAGCAGAGTATGACAATGAAAAATGCGAAATAAGAGATTTTGAAGGAATGGGCACTAATTTTGTTATCAAGTTGAAGCAAAAGCAACATTGGATGATAGGTTATGGGGGATAATACCTTGCTCTCTCTACAGCCCGTTGACATTGGTTCGAACACCAATTTGCCATTCCCAAGACAGGAACCAATCAAATGAAATGCCCCAACTGTCAAAGGGCAACCATTGAACTAATCGAACTGACTCAATGTGGACAGTGTTTGTCACTTGATCCACACATACACATAACAGCTCGTGCTTTCCAATTCATTCCCTAGCTGAAAACAGTTTTTCTAAATTCATTCAGGCAGAAGTAAGGATCGTCCTTATCTCAGTGATCAATCAAATGAATTGCTATTGTCCATACAAGAATAGAAATGAAAAATCCAAGTCCTGATGCTCAGAAACGGTGGCATTCTATGGCAATGTGAATTTAATTTTTTTTAGGATTTGAAAACATGTTGCAAACAACAAAATTACAAGGAAGCCATAGGCATATTACCCTAGGAATCAAAGAATATTGAAAAATAGAGCAATATTGGGTTTCATGATAATTCACACGCATCAAGCCAAAGATGAATACGCATATAAGGCGAACACTGCACAAATTTTTTCTCCTCTGTTAGCGAGCCTGCATCTCCAATCTCTACATTCTATTCCCTGAACTAAATGATTGGAGCCAGGTAGGGGTCCAGTCCAACGTCCAATGCATTTATCACAAGATCTCAAGAATCAGCTTATAGTGACATCAATTTCTTGCTTACACAGCAATTGGAGATTCCTGCATTCAGGAAAACAGAACCACATCTATGCCATTAGGAAATTAAGCAACAAAATAGTCAACGATAATCGGTATTGATATTGGATTTGCATTATATTCATGACAACAAACTTTTTAAAACTTGGAAATTTGAAAAAATAAGAGGAAAACAAATCACAACAATGCCATTAGAAAATCAAGGTTCAAAGTCCTCATGAAATGACTGATATTAGTGTCACGGTATGTTCAGATAACATAATGAAAACAGTGATAAACTCATGTTTGGAGGAGAGATGGTTTCAAATTCCTAGAGGCTAAATATTTTACATGATGGCACATACACTGATTAACAACAAAAACTGAGACAAAATACTTTTACAAAACAAATAAAGAAAATACAATCAACCAAGTTTTTTGTTGCAACGAGCAGTCAACATTTATTGCATTACAAAACAAGACCACGAAATAAAATTAAGTTTACTGATAATTTTAACTTATGAAATTTGAATAAATTCAGGCCTGAGGGTACAATGTGCCTATGATATGCTTCAATCTATAGCAGTATTAAACCATAAAGAGATGACATTATCTTCATAAACAAAAATACAGATGGCCAAAAAGTATCTTTGTGCTGCTATTAGTGCCACAAATAGAAACTACCTTCGCAGTCAAGTTTGAAACAGCCAAATTGAACTTCTCCCTGGTTTTTGTACCAGCAACCTGACCCGCCCTTGCCACTTTACTAAAGGCACCATTTAGCCAAGCTGTTCCAGCCATTACATATCTGTCCAAAGTTCAAATAGATTGTTAATTCACATCTTTTTAATATTTAAAATATCATTAGAAACTGACTGAGGTCAACATCAAATAACAATACAGCATCCAAAAATACACCAGGACCATAAAGGAAATATTTCATTCAATATCCATTTCCTTTGTTATAAAAAGCATTCTCCTCAGTGGAAAGAAAGATAAACAATACAAATAAATCAACAGCATTTGCTAGTTGATGAATCACTACAAAACTCTCTCTTTTGCAAATTAGCTAATTGAACTTCCTTTTTTGCAAATTAGCTGAGTGAACTTTCTTTTTGTGCAAATTAGCTAAGTGATCAACATAAAAATTCAGACTACTCCACAGGCATAAGAAAGTATGTTAACAGCAGTTGCCAGTTGACTTCCCTTCTGAATCATTGCAAAAGTTATTTCATCCAAGTTAACTGAGTGATCCACATAATTTAGACTATTCATAAAGAAAAAGGAAAACCAAATACAGCACTAAGACCATTTTAAATATGGCAAAGTGCCACATTTCTTAAATTGTCATTTACTGCAAAAATTTGCAAAATTGACATTCATAATCATTCATGGAATTGTGAGTTATTCAATAATAGTAACACAAATGATAAAGTATCTCGATATGCAATCTAATAAATCTAATGAGAATTATTAGGTTCACATAAAACTCCAAAACTGTTACTCATAAACTCTGCATCATATCTTCATTTAAAGCAGCCAAACTCAAACAACAAATTACAACCATCAAAGTATGTCGGCTTTAAATATCCATTAGTTGAAGTATCAAGGAAACAAGGAAAAATATATTGTTTACAACAACCAAAGATCCATAAGATATATCGTTAGGGAAGAGATTCACCTGCTTGATTTGACAGCTGACCCTGTGTCATTTATCTTCCTCTCTGCCGCAAATATTGCTGCCATGGTTTTATCTGAAACATGAAGTCTTTGGTCCACAGATTTCACTTTCTCATTGACCGCCGAAATGCCAACTGTCAATTTCTCTGTAAGCCCAACTCTCTGATCAAAAGAAATTACCTTGGCAGATGCACTAGCAGTCAAGCGATGTTTTTCATCAAATGCCTTGGCCTTATTTACTGCATCTTGGCGAAAAGCTGAACCTTTTGCCAGCATACTTGAAACCACTTCTTGCGCTCTACTGACATACATTTTTCCATTGCTAGGGGGGCTAGTTTGAGCCTGCTAATAAAGACAATGTGACCCTAAGACCATACAGATGGAGAGGAAAACTTCTAAAGTGCAAATGACTAGACATTAACTGAAAGCATCCATGGATGCCAACATATTTTATCATATGCATTACTTATCACACAGATTCCGAACAGGGACTATGATATGTGAATAGAGAAACATGTTAATCACAATAAACCTTCTAAAGACCATACAAATTGTTCCTGGCTAAAGCAGGGAACAGATGGAAGAATTGAATGGAAGATTAAGAAAAATATTGATCAACCAATTTCTTAAGACAATTAAGCATTTTCTAAAAGGTTAATACCTTTTTTTAATTTAAAGTAAGACAACAAGCATGAACAACATTTCTCCACAGTTTTTTCACTTTCACACAGTCTCCACTATTTACCCTCAACTAGTTTACATTTTCACAAATAGAGTTATCTCTTACTATAAGATAACCATCGGAAAGTTTACTTACCTCAACATTCGATGGAAAACTTTCGGCAGGAACAGCAGATACAACAGTGTCCATCCTTCTTACTTCCTGCAAAAATGCAGTTGTGAATATGGATATTTGAAAATCATTGAAACAGATATTACAGCATTTTTCTCATCCACTTACCTGTAGCTCATGATTTGGCACATAATTTTCTGCAGGAGTTATACTCACTATCTGGTCAACAATAGTTGCTCCCTGCACCAAATAAGAATAGTTTGCATTTTAGAACTTCTCCACACATAATGGTTGCTCATATCAAATCCAATAGAAAACGACTGCCAAAAAAAAAAAAATCTTAAGCTAGGTTAGTTGCTCCATAACAGCAAGTCAGAAAGCATATTGCATCTACACCAAGTGATTTCACCATAAAATGAACAAAATTCAGCCATATCATGCATTCAAGTATGTAAATCTAATACTTTCACCAGACACTACATTTCTAGAGAAAGAAAAATAAAATAATCACAGCATATTGCTGATAATCATTACACAAAATTGATAAGCAGTTCCTACTTTCTGAAACAAAAATCAATAAAATCATCTTGAAGTTTAAGCATTTCAAATAAACCTAATTCCTATAACTAATTGAATTTCAATGATCATGCATCAACTTGCAGTTCGGACAAATCAGAAGGCATTTATTGGGTAATTTTAAAGAACAACGCTCATTTGGTTAAAATTTAAACATTCAATTCTTTAAAATTGTTTGCAGTTCACTCACTCACAAAGATTGAAGTATATTGTACACAAAGTACATCTGAATTCATAATTTCAAGTAACTACACAAAGTATATTAACAAAAACTAGAAAAAATAAGGACATACCGATAACAGCAAAGCAATTTCAAGTGCTTTAGGATCTTTGAATGTAACGAATGCTGTTTTTGATTGCCCATTTTCACTGCGTCCAAAGATAAAACAACACCAAGAACCTCAATTAGGTAAGCGTAGAACACCATAAAAAAAATTAAAAAAAAAAAAGATTCATTGAGCCTAATTAACTAAAGAGAAGGAGATAGTAAAATTGCATTAAAAAAATAACTATAGAGATTTAAAAAAAAAAAAAAACACTAAATTCCATACTGTTTCTTAGAAAATGCTACATAAGATAACTACTCAATTAACTGAACTTAAAAAAAACGAAGCAACCAATTTTCCACAAGGTTTACTGTCCCTATATTTTCTCAGCGACCAAACACAGGCCCAAAATAGCAGATAAAAGTTAGCAAGTAAACAAGAATAAGCAAGTAAAACGCACCGTAGGATCTCAATGTGCTCGATTTCACCAGAGAAAGAGAAAAACTCGTGAATCTCTCTCTCACTTGCTAGATCTGATACCTGCTCCACTTTAACCGTTCTCGTCTTGAAGAGAATAAATTAATAAATCAAACAGAGAAAAAAAATTTGCTGAAAGAATAAGGATTGAGCTTTTCTGTTGATGGATATGAGAAACTAAGAACTGACCTGCATTGCGAGCTCCTCTTGTGAAGGAGGTTATCTCCTGCAAGGCTTGTGAGAGAAGGAGGGGAATGAGAGAAGAGAAGAGTATTACAAGGGAAAGCAACCTGACAACTAGAGAGAGAAATGCGAGTAGAACAGAGCAGAGAATGTAGTTGTAGTAAATGCCCCTGAGTCTTCCCATAATTACGAATTATTTTCCGTTTTGCCCACTTTAACCTTTTTGGTTAAACCACACTCCAGTCTCTTTCAATGGCTGTTGACGGTTGTGACGCTGCAATAGTTGGGTTCAGTTGCGGTACTTCTTTGGTTGGTTAATTGTGACAGAATCCTCCGCACATGGGTGATATAGGATCGCAACGCTACGCCGTATTGCATGTGAGATTGCGCCTGCCGGTTC
Source organism: Hevea brasiliensis (assembly GCF_030052815.1). NCBI lineage: Eukaryota > Viridiplantae > Streptophyta > Magnoliopsida > Malpighiales > Euphorbiaceae > Hevea > Hevea brasiliensis. Next base: position 3,030,818 of record NC_079497.1, on the reverse strand, counting down.
GGTATAGATCGATTGAAAAAAAAAAATTGTGAGATTAAGTTCCATTTAATATTTTGATAAAATAAAAAAATATATTTTAAAAGTATCATTTAAAATATTATTTAATTATATAAAATTTTTATAATTCAAATATGTTAATTTAATTTTACTTTAAATTTCAATATTAATTAATGAAAATTTTCAACAGTAATTTTTACAATAATGTAGAATCGAACTATTTAAATTTTGTATTATTAAAAACAAGTTTTAGGTTAAAATTTAACAATCATAAAAATGACAATCTAATGAATGGACTAGTAGTCAAAAGAAAATACTCAAGCATGTAAGGGTAAAATAGTAAAAGGAAAAACAAAGCAAGCCAAATGAGCGAAGTCGTCGTGATGCTTTTGCTAGTCAACAAGCAATGAGCACACTGAAGACGCCACATAGCACCTTTCTTCGAGTTCGTCTTTATCTTATTAAAAAAATTATAAAATAAAAACGCTTCTTTTTTTCTTACACGGAAGGTTAAATAAATGTATAAAAGTAAATATTACAAAATTATAATTATTTAAATAATTAATTTACAAAATTTTAATATTATAATTTTTACATCGTAATAATTTATAATTTTATATAAAATATCAATAAAAAAAATTATTATAATATTTATATTTTTTTTCCCTCATTGTCATCTTCCGCCCCTAATTGTTTACTTATTCTTATGCTTACTGTTATTATTGGAATTATTTATAATAAAAAATTTATTTAAAATTTAAACATATTTTAATTATAAAAACTTTAAATCACATATTAAATAACTTTTTTAAATTATTTTTCTATAATTTTTTAATTTTTTTATTAAATCGAGTATTAATTATTGTATTAAAATATTTAAATTATTAGTAGATATATAATTTTAAGTCTTTATAACAAGTATTTTATAGTCGAAAGACTTAAATAGTATGTTAGCCCACTAAATTATCCTTACTTAGTGTCAATCATTTTTTTTATGACCTCTCAACCCTAATCTCAAATGAGTCATAAAGTTTTTTTTTTTAGTATTATACTATTAGTATTCCAATTAATTTAAAATTAGAGATTACAATTAGATAATCTCCCAATCATATGGAAAATTTTTCTTATCATCTAATAATAGAAGGATGAAGGTTTTGAAGTTAAAAGTGAATAGTTGTAGGGAATGTGTGTTTTCTATTTATTTGTTTTTTAATTAAAAAATAAAATTGAGCTCTCACAATTTTAAGATAATTTAATAGTATTAAGTTAAAATTTAAAAAGTATTTTTAAGTAGTTTAGTCATCTAAAATTATTGGAGGTGAAAAAAAGAAAAGTAGAGATTTTAATTACAAAGATGACCATCAAAAAGCTAGTTTTATGATATCCATTGAATTTAAATCTCTTTATTTATTTATATCAAAATTCATTATCTTTATGGTTATCCCTCACCATATGAGATGTGTGATGGATTTAAACAAGCAACCTCTATAAATAAAATTGGTCATACCCAATGAAGATGACCAATGAATAAGAGCTTCGCTCTAATTGGAGTGATTACAATCTCTAATTACAATGATTATCATTTAGTCATTGCTTGAAAGATTTGATTTTGCTATAATTATTATTCCGTTTTGTCCATATACCAATAAAGGCTACGGAGTACTTGTCCCTGTGCAAAACCATGATTATTAAAATTAATCATTTTGAGCCTAATAATGTAGCTTAAAAGTTATTTAGACTAATTATGCATGCACTATTTATTATTAGCATCAAAAAGGGCTAATATAGTTTTGGACGAGATGATATAAAGTTATACCAATAGTCCATAAATCACGGATCAGATAAAAGAATTATATAAGAAAATTGATATATATATAATAATTTTATTATAATAATTAATTATGATAAATTTTTTCATAATTAATTATTATAATGAAATCGTTATATATATATATATATATAAGTTTCGCTATATAAAAATTTGAAATTAAGAATCTTATTGTGAATAGAAAGGGATTACAAAACTGAAGAAAAGCATATAGACAAGTTCCATATATAACATATGCAGCAGGAAAGAAAAGAATTATATTTATCTCACATCCAGGGAGATTGGAGAAGGTGACAAACATTATCCACACGTGATCCGAGGATATTTACTTGAAGACACAAAACCAGCCAACCCAAATCCTTAAATTTCAGGAAGGGATCATTCCCTTTCAACCCAAAAGTAACCAACATATCAGCCCACATCTTAATTCTTGTAGCTTGCATGAATATAAAAGAGTTACGGAGAAATCAATCATTGGCTCAAGAAATTAATTAGACAAGTTGATTATTGGCATCAATGGCTCGAGCTATTGTCTACGAAGATTTCGAACCCTTCTGCAAGTGAAAAAGAGAGCAAGCACGTGACATTCTTGAGGTTGATCTCAATGGTATCGTATTCTATATCATTTTCTCTTTATTCTTGACTGCATCTTGTCTTTATAATTTTTATATATAATGCATGTTTCTGCTTTATCTTCCGAATCCCATATATGGTTTTATGTTGTAGGTTTCAAAAAGGATCAACTTAAGATTCCAGTCAACAATCTTGGAGTCATGATAATAGCTGGAGAACGTCCTTTGGAAGGGATCAGCAAACGGAGTCGTTTTCAAAAAGAATTAAGGCTTTCAAAAGGTTATAAAATTAATGAAATTCATGCAAAATTGTCTAGGGGTATTCTTTCAATATATATGCCTAAGAAAACAACAGCATCATCATCATCACTCTCCTTTCAAGATAATGAAAGAAAGCCACAAAATACTATCCCAGATAATACTGCATTTGAAATGATCAAAACCATCAAGTTATCATTAGGCTACAGAGTTCTGCTGCCAGTTGCTATAGGATTTGCTTTTGTGATTCTGTTAGTTGTTGGTGCCTTTGTACTGAACTGTTATAACAAGCACGCAAATCTAAGACACACATACAAATCGCACAATCACATAGTATTGAAAAGAGAAGAAGAATAACACAGGGTTTAACATGATTCAACCATAAGGTCTACGTCCATGAGCAAGACAAGAGAAAAAAAATTTCACTATGATGAAAAGAGCAAGATACAATCAATCAAAACTCTTAAACCCTAACCCCAGTGTGTTTCTCGAAGATCTCATAACTCTACCACAAATTGTAGAATATTACAATATTTATACTGGTCCATACTGCGGGAGCATTGCCTCCACACCCCTAAGGAGATCAATATCTTACTTTTTATTCTAATCGGGTCGCAGCGCTAGACTTTCAGGTCGGGTCACAATTCGGGTCCATGAAAAAATATATCCAAAATTCAAGCCACAAAAATAACGATTCTTCCCCTTGGCTTGAATTCACTTTATCATCAATAAAATAACCACAAAAATACTCTGTCTCACCATATGCCCTCACAAGGGCATTACTGAGCACTACAAATACCAACCAAGTCTAGGCAATGCCTAAACTTGCTAACTGGGACTCCCTTGGTCATCATATCTGCTGGATTATCATGTGTACAGACTTTCTGTACAACTACAGTCCCCTGAGATATAATGTCCCGAATTAAGTGATATCTGACATCAATGTGCTTAGTTCGCTCATGGTACATCTGATTCTTTGTGAGATGTATTACACTCTAGCTGTCACAAAACATCGTTGCCTTATTCTATATCAACCCAAGATCACCAACCAAACCTTGTAACCATAAAACTTCCTTTATTACCTCTGCTAAGGCCATATATTCAGCCTCTATGGTAGACAAAGCAACTGTAGTTTCCAATGTTGCCCTCTAACTGATAGCACTTCCAGAAAGAGTAAACAAATAAACTGTCAAAGATCTCCTCTTGTCTAAGTCCTCTACAAAATCTAAATCCACATAGCCAATAACTGAATCACTCATCTTGGCCCTGTCAAATGTCAAACCAACATCTGTAATACCCTTCAAATACCTCAAAATCCATTTCACTGCCTGCCAATGCTCTTTCCCAGGACACGCCACGTATCTACTCACAACACTAATTGCATGTGAAATATTAGGTCAGGTGCATACCATAGCATACATGATGCTACCAACAGCACTCAAATAGGAAACACTGGACATGTGCTCCATCTTCTCATCTGTTTTGGGTGACATGTCTGCAGATAACTTGAAATGGGCAGCAAACGGAACAGTCACAGGCTTAGCATTATTCATGTTGAAACGCTTAAGCACTTTCTCAACATAGGCCTATTGAGACAAGAAAAACTTCCCAACACTTCTATCCTCGATAATTTTCATTCCCAAGATCTTTTTTGTAGCACCCAAATCTTTCATCTCAAATGCATCACTCAACTGATTTTTCAGAATGTTAATTTGTGACATGCTTTTAGCATCAATAAGCATGTCATCCACATACAATAACAAATAAACAAAAGAATCATCTAAAAGCTTCTTATGATACACACAACTGTCATATGAACTACGATTAAAGCCATTATGAACTATGAATGTATCAAATCTTTTGTACCGCTGCCTAGGAGACTGCTTCAGACCATATAAAGATTTTTTAAATAAGCAAACATGGTTTTCCATACTTGGAATGAGAAATCCCTCAGGCTGACTCATATAAATTTGCTCCTCCGACTCACCATGCAAAAATGTTATCTTCACATCTAGTTGCTTAAGCTCTAGATCATGAAGAGCAACCATAGCAAGTAAAACTTTGATAGAACTATGTTTCACAACTGGAGAAAATACTTCATTAAAGTCAATCCCCTCCCTCTGAGTAAAGCCTTTTGCTACTAACTGTGCCTTATATCGAGGTGCTTTAACCCCTGGAGTGCCTTCCTTTTTCTTGAACACCCATTTGCAACCTACTACTTTTTGTCCCTTAGGCAATGTTACAAGCTCTCAAGTTTGATTCTTTTGAAGAGATTCAATTTCTTCACCCATAGCACCGACCCACTGATCTGCATCTGAACAAGAAATAGCTTCTCTATAATTGTTGGGTTCATGCACATCAACTATCTCAGCAACTGACAAGGCAAACACAACTAGATCTACATATGCATTTCTCTGCAGTGGTCTAATCTATCTTCTCTCTCTACCAGTTGCAATGCTATATGGTTCCTGTTGCTATTGCTCAGGTGCATCCTCTTGTTGATCAGGATCTTGCACCTCATCCTTTGAATCACTAGACTGAACTGCTGAAGTATCAATATCAAGCTCCACCTGTTCTCTAACACCGTAATCTGATTCTGCTATTGACTTCTCTTTCTGACTATCCAATGAAGCAGACTCATTAAATGTCACATCCCTACTGATAATTAATCCTAGAGACTTTGAATCATTGTACCACAACCTGTAGCCTTTCACTCTAGATGCATACCCTAGAAATATGCATTTTTTTGCCCTCGGTTCAAGCTTACCATCTCTCACATGAGCATAAGCAGGGCAACCAAATACTCTCAGCTAAGAGTAATTAATAGGTGAATCGGACCATATCTCAAAATGAGTTTTGCACTCAATAGCTGTAGATGGAGATCTATTAACCAAGAAACATGCTGTATTAATTACTTCAGCCTAGAAATCCTTTCCCAATCTTGAATGTGAGAGCATGCTTCGTGCTTTGTCACAAAGCATTCTGTTCATGCGTTCTGCAATACCATTCTGTTATGGTGTCCTTGTACAAGTGCGATGTCTCACTATACCTTCATTTTTGCATAATGCATCGAATTCATGATTGTAAAATTCCAACCCGTTATCAGTTTTAAGACGCTTGACCTTATTTTCTGTCTGCTTCTCAATCATCGTCTTCCACTTTATAAAGGTTGAAAATGCCTCATCTTTTATTTTTAGAAAATACACCCACACCATCCGAGAGTAATCATTAATCAAAGTTATGAAGTACCTAAAACCGCTCTTGAAAAGGATTCTATTAGGACCCCATAGATCTGAGTGGATATAATCCATCGTTCCTCTGGTCTTGTGCACTGCCTTTTTATCGAACTTCACCTTGGTCTGTTTACCAAACACATAGTATTTACAAAAGTCCATAAATTCTGTTTTCTGCTCGTCCAACAAATCCCGCTTGCTTAACACAGATAATCCTCTTTCACTCATATGACCAAGACGCATATGCCACAATTGAGTCTAATTCTGATTTTTGCTTTCGGATGCTACTGTAGCTTTCCCTAAAACTGAACTGCCTGAAGAAAATACAATTCTGAAACTAAACTGCTCTTCATGAGTATCATAGAGCCCTTGCACACTTTGAGAACTCCATTCTCTGCATGGTATCTAAATCCATGAAAGTCAAGTGTACCAAGAGAAATCAGGTTCCTCTTTAGTCCTGGAACATGCCAACACTCTATAGTTCTGACAATGCCATCAAACATCCTCAATCTGATGTTACCAATTACTTCAACAGATAATGTATGATCATTGCCCAGAAACACCTTGCCACTCATCTGTTTGTAAGTGACAAAACAGTTTCTGTGTGGACACATGTTATAAGTAGCTCCAGTATCAAGAATCCAGGAATTTTACCCATGATCTGAACTCAAGGATAAAATTTCTCCAGCACTGTCATCGCCATCAGAATCAATAAAACTATCAACCACATTCGCAGAACTTTCTGGTTGTTTTTCCTTTTTATTTTTCAACTTGGGATAGTCTCTCCTATAGTGACCTTGCTCTCCGCACTCAAAACAGTTGGCCTTTTTTCATTCTTGACTTAGATCTGGCCTTATGTAACTGAGCAAGACGTGTCACAAGGAGTGCTGGAGCACCTTATCTTATCTTATTTCACTTTAGTTATTGATATAAATGGTTTAGGCACTAACATTGTTTATTAAAATCTGACTAGTGTCGTAAATATCACATATTCTCCAAATTCGCAATTTCAATCTTATTCATATTCAGAATCAACTCATATATTAAAATGTTCAATTCCATTAAGTAACATAATTTTTCAACTAATTACATAAGTTCACAGTCTACATACTATGCAAATTGATTACATCATATACATATTCAAGACAATTTCTTAATTTGAATTACAACATAAGAAATAATTAAAATATACAAAATACATAGTATACTTAATGTGAGCCCTATCTACATGCATTGTTGAGGAGGTGACAACCTTGTACTCTTTTTACACTTCTGCAGATCTGGACTCCAAAAATCTCAGTCGAAGTACCTGCGCGAGGAAATAATTCTATCGCGCGAAGTATTTCTGCTTAGTAGTGCAATAGTATAACAAGAAATAATATATACAAATAAACAAAGGATATAGCATAATTTAAATATTCAATAATCAATTTGATATACTGGAATGTTTCTAGTATTAACCATCTTATATGCTAATTTGTACCCCTTCGGAAAAACTGAGTTTATAACTTTACAGTAATAATATTCAATTGTGTTTCTATTGCTAATCCTTTTTCTCATTACATTCAATTTTTTCTAATGTTTTTAATTACTAATATTATTAAATTTATTTCAATCAATTACACTGCCCAAGTAACCTATGACAGGCTGACTAAACTGGATAATGGTAACTATGGCTAAGAAGCCACCAGAACGTCAATGATGTAATCAATGACTATGGCTAAAGCCATGATAATAGATACAAACAATATGACTAAAAAGCCATCAGATAGATAATTAGGTAATTGGCATACAAGCCTCAGTAATACAGGCATAAAGGCCTACGCATAAAGCATGAAATATAGGCATAAAGCCTTACGCATAAAGCGTGAAATATAGACATAAAGCCTTACGCATAAAGTGTTACACAATACTGCTCAAACATTACCCTATTGGCATGCCAACCTATCCAATCTGACACACGTGTCTAGGCAATACATGGGCACATAGGTACAATTAAACATTTATAGGTATTACAGTGTTATTATTTAATTATAAGTTTCAATTACAGGTTGTCACACTTAATTCTGTTCCTAGTGGGAACATAGATTTCTAAGTCACAATTGCATAATTATTGCATTCCTTATACATTCATTATGTCATTGTATCATATCAGATGTTTAGAAGTACAATTGTACTCAAAATAGATTTCCTCTCTCTGAGGATGAGGACTAATGTCCTATGCACACATTCAGATATTTTATCGTGTCATTCTGTTACTATTCATATCACTAGTCAACCATAAATGTTGACTTTTTATACACACTAGGTGAATTGGTTTTAATGTCACTAATATATTCCATTTTTCATTCCTCACATATTGGCATATATTGCCAATTTCATTTCTAGGCTTTATTGTATAGTATTGTCAATTTTTCAGTTTTTGGTATGCTAGATTGATCTAGCTAAATGTCCTTTTTCTCTTGATTTTTTGATTTTGGTCAAAGAAGCAAATTTATAAGTCTATGTCTTATTGAATTTTTGCCACTGATTTAATGTCATTCTGAGTTGTATAGACCAAGATATGGTCAATTTACTAAAGCTGGACATATTGCATTCTCATTACAAATTTAAATCATTTTTAGGTCAATTTCAATTCTAGCAGATTTAGTACCCTAACTTGTGATTGGTTTTGGTCATTTCTGAGCTTTGGAGTCTTCATAAGAGTTATAGCTCTATGTCTAATCTTTCCATTGACATAAATTTTAGGTCATTTGGATCTGTTTTGAGTGAGTTATGGTCAAATGAGTGACTACTGTTCATATAATCAAATTACGGGTTGCAATGATTCTGGACAGTTTTGATACCTTAACTTGTGCAAACAATTTGACTTAATAAATGACATTTCTGGGTTCTGTAATCTTCACCAAAGTTGTAGCCCTATGTCTAAGCTTTCCATCAATATAAATTTCAGGTCATTTGGACATGTCTACAATGAGTTATGGTCATTTGATTGACTACTGTTCATACGGTCAAAAATTCTAGGTTTTAATTTGCCAATCCAGATCAGGTCACTAAATTGGTCATTTTCTGGACAGAATTTTGGAAAGCTTTCTACATGAAAGTTGGTCCATTTTATGCTTAGTTTTGCCTCCAATTGGCCTCATACCAATTGGGGTCACACAAATTAGGTTATGACTCAAATTATACACTGTCTTCATCAATCACACAACCTGCACACAAATTGCACTTCCAATGTTTAATCCTCCTTCTCCCAAACTACAATACAGCATTCATAGCACTTCTAATCTCATTCATCAAGTCTCAAATTAGTCAATTCCTAGCAGTATACATAAATCCTTAATATACAATACACAACCTTAATTCAAGGAGGCAAAATTAACATCTTAAACATGGGATTTAATTAGCTAACACCTATACTTCAATTAGCCATATACAATACACTTTCACTACTCCATCAATACCATAATTCACCAAGTAATTTCATAAAATTATCAACCTTCTAAGCTCATCAAGGCTGTCAGAATTTACCACTTGTCCTAGGTCTTCCACAATTACTCAAACCCTATCTCAAAACATCAACATTAAACATACACATGAAATAATCTTTCTAACTTATGTAATACCTTAATTAACATCACAAAACACCTCTTTTACACATGAATAAATCAAACTCTAAATTCTTTCATGGCTGCCAAAAATTGTACACATCAATAACTCATCAAAACCTTCAAATTTCTTCACCATTCAACTCATCTCAACCTTAAAACAAAGTTTAATAAAGCAAGGGATGAAAAACTAGCACTAACCTCAACTTTAGCTTCACAAATCCATGGAATTTCCTCTCTTTTTTACTGTCTATATGTTGCCCATGGTGTGTAGACCAACTTTAGTGAAGAGACTTAGAAGAAAAGTGGCTTAAACCATGAGAGAGAGAGCTTGATGTGGGGACGTTAATGGTGGTTTTGGGAGGAAGGTGAATTCAGCTAAGAATGGAAATTGAAGAAGAAGAAGAAGATGAGGTGGGCTGTTGTCTTCTAATGTTTATATAGGTGTCCACTTAATAAATATACAAATCCATAGTGCTCCATTAAGGTGGATTAAATGTTTAATAATCCAAATTTCCCCTTAATTGTAATTATGCCCCAAATTCCTCACTATTTACATTTTATGTCAAATTTTCTATTTTCATGACATTTTTAAAATTTAATACTACTAATTTTTTATGGACATTTAGGTTAAAAGTCAACTCTATGTGTCACTTGACCAAAATGTCCCTCTTCGGGTTGCATTTCGAATTTTTGGTAACACCAGTTTAGTCCCTAATCCGCCGATTTCTTTAATTTTTGTTTTTCATTTATACTAACATACTATTTTTTTTTGACATTTCCAATGTCAATTACACCTCAGTAGACCTTTAATTATGTCCTCAAAATATTTTTTAGGGTTCTCTACGGTCCAGGGCTAGTCAACGGTCCCCACCGTAACTTTCCGGTGCGGTCACCCATCGCTAGGGTTTTGGCTCGCTCAACTTAATCACATTTCATCTCTTTTATTTTTCCTTAATTTTTCTCATCACATATTTCATTATTTTATGCTTCATCACTGTCAATTAAGTGTAGTTCCAGACATTCCAACTTTTTGGGACAGACATTAGCTGCCAGAACAATGGGATATATGGACTACGTTAAGTGAGGATGTTACAACTCTTCCCCTCTAAAAAGGAATTTTGTTCTCGAAATTCATCGAATTCAAATAACTAAGACTATTGTAATCTCATAATTTTGTTCACTCTTCCATCATTATTTCCCATATCACTCCCAGTCGGATTACGGCTCTCTACTTCTTTCTCTAATGCCCTCTGCGACTCTGAGTCCATATCTTAACCTTGAATAATCAAAAGTAAACAGATCTGCATTAGTGTCACATCGACTCTTATGAATGCAATGCATGTATGCACACTATCTTTCTACTTATCTGTGCCTAGGAACGCCTAAACCGTGCTCTGATACCACTAATTGTAACACCCCTCACTTGTCTACAGTATAGCCGAGCAAGGCGTGTCACACGGAGTGCCGGATCACCTTATCTTATCTTATTTCACTTCAATTCTTGATATAAATGGTTTAGGCACTAACGTTATTTATTAAAATCTGACTAGTATAGTAAATATCACATATTCTCTATATTCGCAATTTCAATCTCATTCATATTCAGAATTAATTCATATATCAAAATGTTCAATTACATTAAGTAACATAATTTGTCAACTAATTATATAAGTTTACAGTCTACATATTATGCAAATTGATTACATCATATACGTATTCAATACAATTTCTTAATTTGAATTATAACATAAGAAATAATTAAAATATACAAAATACATAGTATGCTTAATGTGAGCCCTATCTATATGCATTGTTGAGGAGGTGATAACCTTATACTCTTCTAACACTTCTGCAGATCTGGACTTCAAAAATCTCAATCGAAGTACCCGCGCGAGGAAACAACTAAGCATTTCTGCTTAGTGGTGCAATAGTATAACAAGAAATAATATATACAAATAAAGAAAAGATAGAGCATAATTTAAATATTCAATAATCAATTTGATTTATTGGAATGTTTCTAGAATTAACCATTTTATATGCTAATTTGTACCCCTTCGAAAATGTCGAGTTTACAACTTTACAGTAATAATATTCAATTGTGTTTCTATTGCTAATCATTTTTCTCATTACATTCAATTATTTCAAATGTTTTTAATTGCTAATATTCTTAAATTTATTTCAATCAATTACACTGCCCAAGTAACCTATGACAGGCTGACTAAACTAGATAATGATAACTATGGCTAAGAAGCCACCAGAACATCAATGATGTAATCAATGACTATGGCTAAAGCCATGATAATAGATACAAAAAATACGACTAAAAAGCTATCAGACAGATAATCAGATAATTGGCATACAAGCCTCAGTAATATAGGTATAAAGCCCTACGCATAAAGCATGAAATATAGGCATAAAGCCTTACGCATAAAGCGTTAAATATAGGCATAAAGTCTTATGCATGAAGCATTACACAGTACTGTTCAAATATTACCCTATTGGCATGCCAACCTATCCAATCTGACACACGTGTCTAGGCAATACATGGGCACATAGGTACAATTAAACATTTATAAGTATTATAGTGTCATTATTTAATTATAAGTTTCAATTACAGGTTGTCACACTTAATTCTGTTCCTAGTGGGAACATAGATTTCTAAGTCACAATTGCATAATTACTGCATTCCTTATACATTCATTATTTCATTGTATCATATCAAATGTTCAGAAGTACTACTATACTCAAAACAGATTTCCTCTCTCTGAGGATGAGGACTAATGTCCTATTCACACATTCAGATGTTTTATCGTGTCATTCTGTTACTATTCACATCACTAGTCAACCATAAATGTTGACTTTTTATACGCACAAGGTGAATTGGTTTTAATGTTACTAATATGTTCCATTTTTCATTCCTCACATGTTGGCATATGTTGCCAATTTCATTTATAGGCTTTATTATATAGTATTGTTAATTTTTCAGTTTTTGGTATGCTAGATTGATCTAGCTAAATATCCTTTTTCCCTTTATTTTTTTATTCTGGTCAAAGAAGTAAATTTATAGGTCTATGTCTTATTGAATTTTTGCCACTAATTTTATGTCATTCTGAGTTATATAGACCAAGATATAGTCAATTTACTAAAACTGGACAGATTGCATTCTCATTACAAATTTAGATCATTTTTAGGTCAATTTCAATTCTGGCAGATTTAGTACCCTCAATTGGGCAAGCAATTTGACTTGGTTCTGATCATTTCTGGGCTTTGGTGTCTTCATAAGAGTTATAGCTCTATGTCTAATCTTTCCATTAATATAAATTTTAGGTCATTTGGACCTGTTTTGAGTGAGTTATGGTCAAATGAGTGACTACTGTTCATATGGTCAAATTCTAGATTACAATGGTTCTAGACAGTTTTGATACCTCAACTTGTACAAGCAATTTGACTTACAAATGGCATTTTTGGGTTCTGTGATCTTCATCAAAGTTGTAGCCCTATGTCTAAGCTTTCCATCTGTATAAATTTTAGGTCATTTGGACCTTTCTACAATGAGTTATGGTCATTTGATTAATTACTATTCATATGGTCAAAAATTCTGGGTTTCAATTTGCCAATCAGGATTAGGTCACTAAATTGGTCATTTTCTGGATAGAATTTTGGCAAGTTTTCTACGTGAAAGTTGGTCCATTTTATGTCTAGTTTTGCCTCCAATTGGCCTCATACCAATTGAGGTCACATAATTAGGTTATGACTCAAATTATACACTGCCTTTATCAATCACACAACCTGCACACAAATTGTACTTCCAATGTTTAATCCTCCTTCTCCCAAACTACAATACAACATTCATAGCACTTTTAATGTAACAACCCCACTGTATTCATTATGTACATTTTACTGTTCTGGTGACCGGTGTAGGTCCAGACAGTTAGAACGTCTGGAAAAATATTTAAACTAAAGTGAGGAACCATAATTAACTCAAATATTAGCAAGAAAAATGTGGAAAAAATTTTAAAAATAAAATACAACTAAGTTAAATGAGCCGGTGCCCTAGCGATGGGTAACCCAGTGGGAAGTTGCGGTCCTTGCAACTAGGAAACCTAGACTCTAGAGAAAATTCATAAAATAATTTTTGAGACTCCAGAGAAAAGTCATTGAGGTTTCTATGGCATTAGAATGCCAAGAAAATGCTTAGAAAAAATTTTCAATCGGTACAGACAATTTTAGTTTGTTAAGCCAAACGGAGAGCATTTTGGTCATTTCGTCTTCAAAGATGATTTTTAGCCGACTTGTCCAGTTAAGTAAATAATTATTATGATATAAAATGTGAATAAATATTGCTAAAAATTAAATTGAAAATGAGTAGAGAAGAAAAGAAAAGAAAATGAAAGAAAATGTCAATTATGACATCACATGATGTCACTAAAGTACTTCTACCCAATCACATTGTGACACATGTCCATAAACCACTTAAAAAGCATAAAATGGGCTGAAAAATTGAAGAAACCAATCTGTTTCTTCCCTTTCCCATTTCCAGCCGTGACTCTCATCTTCCCTCTCCCTAACCCATTCCTCCATGAAAGCTTAAGGCAAGCTTGAGGCAACCCACCAAATCACCTCTAAACCCTAACTTCTTTTCATGAAAAATTGTCCCTGCACTAGAGCAAGCCTTGGACAGCAATTTGAAGAGGAAAAAGAAAGGTTTTGGCAAGCTTGGGAGTAGCTCCAACAAGGTTAGTGACCAATCTCCTTCCATTCTTGTTTAATTCATGTTTATTAACATGAGATAAATGGAAAGTGTAAGAAAAATAAAATAAAAATTATGTATATTCATCCCTACAATTTGGGCAGCCTAGGGATGGTTAGGGTTTGATGAATTTACTTGAAGTAAAGTGTTTATGAGTTGCCCATAGCATGAGATGAGTGATTGAACATGTAAGAGTAAGTGAAATACAAGTGTGATGCATGAATGAACCTTGAAAATGTGGACACTTGAACAACATTAGGGTTTTCTCATATGATGATTCATTAACCTTGCAATGGTCAATTAGTAACCATTTGAATGTGTATGATGAGGAAATTAAGTGAGTTAAGGCTTGGCATTTGTGTATGGGTGAGCTGCCTTGGCTGACCTACAGGACTGAGCATGAGTCCAGCAAGTTTGGGCAGTTATAAATGAAGTTTGAGAATGATTGGAAATTATTTGAAGTGTTTTTCACAGATTCCGAAAAACTATTTTATCCATTTTTAGCCGGTACTCTGCCGGATTTTCTATAAAATTTTCAGAATCTCAAATGAATTTAAAATTTCAATAAATGACTTAAATGAGTTAAAATTTCACAAATTGCACTTCATGACCATTAAGAAATAAATTAAGGAAGGATAAAAATAATTGAGATAAAATATGGTATTCTGGTACACTGTGTGACTTATCTTACTCTACTACACTGTAGACGGGAAAGGGGTGTCACATCTAATCTCATTCATCAAGTCTTAAATTAATTAATTCCCAGCAGTATACATAATTCCTCAATATACAATACACAACCTTAATTCAAGGAGACAAAATTAACATCTTAAACATGGGATTTAATTAGCTAATACCTATACTTCAATTAGCCATATGCAATACACTTTTACTACTCCATCAATACCATAATTCACCAAGTAATTTCATAAAATTATCAACCTTCTAAGCTCATCAAGGCTGCCAGAATTTACCACTTGTCCTAGGTCTTTCACAATTACTCAAACCCTACCTCAAAACATCAACATTAAATATACACATAAAATAATTTTTCTAACTCATGTAATACCTTAATTAACATCACAAAACACCTCTTTTACACATGAATAAATCAAACTCTAAATTCTTCCATGGCTGCCAAAAATTGTACACATCAATAACTCATTAAAACCTTCAAATTTCTTCACCATTCAACTCATCTCAACCTTAAAACAAAGTTTAATGAAGCAAGGGATGAAAAACTAGCACTAACCTCAACTTGAGCTTCATAAATCCATGGAATTTCCTCTCCTTTTTGCTATCTATATGTTGCCCATGGTGTGTAGACCAACTTTAGTAAAGAGACTTAGAAGAAAAGTGGCTTAAACCATGAGAGAGAGAGCTTGAGGTGAGGACGTTAATGGTGGTTTTGGGAAGAAGGTGAATTCGGCTAAGAATGGAAATTGAAGAAGAAGAAGAAGAAGATTAGGTGGGTTGTTGTCTTCTAATGTTTATATAGGTGTCCACGTAATGAATGTACAAATCCATAAAGCCCCACTAAGGTGGATTAAATGTTTAATAATCCAAAATTTCCCTTAATTGCAATTATGCCCCAAATTCCTCACTATTTACATTTTATGTCAAATTTTCTATTTTCATGACATTTTTAAAATTTAATACTACTAATTTTTCATGGACATTTAGGTCAAAAGTCAACTCTATGTGTCAATTGATCAAAATACCCCTCTTCGAGTTGCATTTCGAATTTTCTGTAACACCGGTTTAGTCCCTGATTTGCCGATTTCTTTAATTTTCGTTTTTCGTTTACACTGATTTACTAATTTTTCTTTGACATTTCCAATGTTAACTGTACCTCAGTAGACCTTTAATTATGTCTCGAAATTATTTTTCAGGGTTCCTCATGGTCCAGGGCTAGTCAATGGTCCTCGCCATAACTTCCTGGTGCGGTCACCCATCGCTAGGGTTTTGGCTCGCTTAACTTAATCACATTTCATCTCTTTTATTTTTCCTTAATTTTTCTCATCATATATTTCATTGTTTTATGCTTTCTCACGGTCAATTAAGTGTAGTTCCAGACATTTTGACTTTTTGGGACAGACATTATCCACCGAAACAGTGGGACATACGGACTACGTAAAGTGAGGATGTTACACTTTAGATTTCTTCCTGATGGAAGAAACCTCCCTTGAATGTGTTCTTCCCCTGCTCACCAAACCTTCCCCCTCAAATATTTCTCTATTATTTGAAAATTTCTTTTTCAACTCCTTCGATTTAGAGAATTACTAACATCGTCTAGTGAAATACTATCTTTACCATACAACAAAGTATCAACAAAAGTTTCATGGGAGGGTGGCAAAGAATATAACACAATAAGGGCCTGATCCTCACTGTCAATCTCAATATCAATATTCTTCAGATCTATAATGATTGAATTGAATTTATCCAAATGTTCTTTATGAAGGAGCGGAAGTATGAAAAACACAAGTTTTTACTATTGAATTCAAAAATTTTCACCTAGGGTCATATGCATTATACGAGATTTTATTTTTATTTATTTGATTTCAATGATAAAAAACATATTAAAACTCTTTTAATATGTTTTGGATCTGTATTTGCCATTTAAGATTTTAGAATTAATCAGATTAATTTTAGAACTCTATATTAAATCAAGAACAAACACACTAACATTTTGATGCACTGCAGCGTATTTGTACCTTTGGGATGAGTCTTTAGGACACCAGATGTTGTCCCTCTAGCTTGTCCACACTAAGTTCACCTATGGCAGCCCTTGAACAACTTCTAAAGCTTTTTCTATGAATTAGAAAATCAAGTTTTTCCTTTTGAGAGATTAAAGATATAAACAGAACACTAAAAACGATTTCTAGTATTTTTAATTCAAGAGATTGTTTGCTAATCTCTTGGAATAGATGAGAGATGAAGAAGAAGAGAGAATGGGAGCCTCAAGGGTGGCTGTACAAATGGGAGGCAGCAGCTGGTTATGATTTTTCTTTTTATAACAACACTTATATAGCTAGGTCAACACATAAAACCCTTGTCACATGTCACCTTATGATTAGTTTTAGGTTTAATTGACCCAATCACATTGTGCCAAGTGTCAAACCTACATTTAATATTAATTTTAATCATCTTACATGATTAAAAAAACATTTGGTAAGCTTATGTGTAGTGCCATGTGTCACCATCTCATGGTGCCACATGTCACCCTGTGAAATGACCAAAATGCTCTTGTGTCTTAATTTTGAATTCTCAACCCAAAATAATTATTTCTCTTCTTCTAATCAATTTATATCAAATATAAATCAATTAATTAATCTTTATTAATTAATTTCTCATTAATTAAATGCATATTTAAACACTTTAAATGTAAATTTAACTTATACTATACATCCAATAATCTAGATTTGGTTTCAAATCATGCTAGGGACTTTGTAATCTAATTGCAAACTAAACATATTTAATTAATCAATTAAACTCTTTAATTAATTAATTAAATCATATTTAATTTGGTGATTACTTGTATATGTGTATGACTTACTAGGCTCATCACTAATTAGCAATGAGACACGATATCAACTTTTAATATCATCAGAACTCTTTTTTACCATAAATGATTTTTCTAAACCATTTTATGTACCTCATAGACCATGGTTAACACCTAGCATAGCATGTCATGGCCACCCAATCAGTAATAAGGTTTACCTTAAATGAACTTATAATCATATGTTACCATCCACTAGAATCTCTTTGTTACAAAATCCCAACTCAAGCTGAAGTCATGGTTTATGTCAAATCCCATTTGCTATGAATATTATGTTCTCTTTTAATTCTAGTTCTTGATTAAAAGATTTTCTCATCAGAAACTCCTTTCTGATTAAATCTATTTGTCCTTGCTAGGAACTTGAAAAATAAAAAACAATTAAATGAACATAGGATTTTATCTCTATTTACTTAGAGGAACATATTACATATTGATCAACACCTGCCTCCATATATAACTAGTAGGAGCCAACACATTCCCATATACCCATACATAGTACAAGTATGAAAGCAGTATCAAACTCAAACCACCTATATACGAGATAACTGTGCTATCTCAGGTTTAAAGATTATATGCACTGATATAATTTATGACAATATATTGACAAGAGTAAACTCCATGTGCTTGTCATAAGTGTCACTAGTTCGGCCTACTTATCATGTATAAGTGCCTATCATGTTTGTTATATGGCATGAGACTCACCATTCCATCTTATTTATATCTCATATAAATAACTTGGGAACAAACATGAATACAATCTTTCTAGATAAGTCATGTCCTTATTATGAAGTATCCTCGATTGTGAACCTATTTATGATACTTTGTGCTAGAGATACTGTCACTCATATTCTTAACAACTTAAGAATATAATTTCTAACAAAATATCAATGGACCTTTTCTATTACACATAAATATATTATGTAAACGAAAAAGTAAAAATGGCTTTTATTAATAAAATATGTATAAGATACATACTAAATGATATGCTCTAAGGCATACTACTAACAATTTAATGGGCGTACCTTCACTCATTCTCATATTGTAAAGTCTTTTCTTTAGATATAGGTGGTTGGTCAGCGATTTGGTAGAGTATAACTCCTCTAATTTCTTCCATGCGTAGATACTGAGCTTTCACCAGCAATCTCGCGTAGAATATTATCAGTTACGCTAATGAAAATCTCACTCAAGGCTCTCTCCTTTAGATCAGCCTTCTCCACCTCTTTCATACCTTCTGGAAAGTTATCCTCGATTGCCTTCCATAGACCTTGTAGGATCAAGAAAGATTTAATTTTAGTCTTTCACAGACTGAAACTTGATCCACTATCAAACTTCTTCATCTCATACTTCGTTGAAGACGACGCCATCTGTAAACCCTAGGTTTTTGCGCACAAAGCTCTGATACCAGTTTGTTATAATAAGCACGCAAATCTAAGGCCCAGACACAAATCGCATAATCACACAGTATCGAAAAGAAAAGAAGAATAACACAGGATTTTACGTGGTTCAACCATAAGGTCTACGTCTATGGACAATACAAGAGAAAAAAAAGTTCCACTATGATAAAAAGAGTAAGATATAATCAATCAGAACTCTCAAATCCTAACTTCAATGTGTTTCCCGAATATCTCATAACTCTACCACAAAGGGTAGAATATTACAATATTTATACTGGTCCATACCGCGGGGGTATTGCCTCCGCACCCCCAAGGAGATTTATGGTGGGCTTCAGATCCGGGTCTATTGGCTCGTGCCCTCCGCTAGCACCACAGATCTCACTTTTTATTCCAATCGGGTCACAGTGTGAAACTTTCGGATTATGTCACAATTCGAATCCATGAAAAAATATATCCAAAATTCAAGAAACAAAAATAACATGAATAAATACTGCATCTCTGTGCTGCTGTTGAAAACTAAATGTTATTACATTATGTAAATATCTCTGCTACATATGAAGAATATATTGATGAAAAATGGTGAAATTGAGATTCGAAAGCTTCAGTAAAACAATTAAATATGCCTTGTATTCAGATTTGAGAAAACCAAAAAAAAAAAAAAAACAATTAATTGAAGTCTTAAGCATGTAGAATCATCTAGGCAGGTAGTCAGATGAACGTTAAAGCTAGCCATGAAGATCAGAACCAATCAAAGCAACAAGCAGGCAGAAAGCTTCGAATCACACAGCTGATGGTGATATCTCATAAAAAAGTAGTAAAAAATAGAGATGCATAAGGGTTGAGTCGCAGGACGGCGACGAAACCCAGACCCGATCAAGAGCCAAACTCCAAAGGCTAGCTTAGAACCATTGAAAGCCATGGAAGACCTATACATAAAGCCTGAAGACAAACTTGCGGTACTGGTGCCTGCCGTGGCCGGAGCATTTATGTGGCGTGTTTCATGCTAATTAATTAATTGTTTTATTTTGAAATAAAAAACTTTTCAATATAATTTGGATTTATATATATATTTATATGTGTGTCTGAATGAAATTTTATAAATTATTTCGTATTTTGAGTGATCATCAATTATAAGCAAGTTAAAAAAACTACTATATATGAATTCCTTTGACATTTATAATTTCATTTTTATTGTTTCAAAAATAATTAAGTGATATCCAGTACTCAAAACGTACTTTGATAGATAAAAATTATAACATTTTCAATAAATAAAATATTTTATATAATATAGTAATTTAGAAATTAATTAAAGCACGTAGTACATTTTGCAACTTACTCCATTTTAAAATATCAATTATTAAGAATTTTAATAAATATTAATAATAAATTTTAATTTATCCCCCATTTGATTGGGATAAAAGAAGTGGGATTTCTTTTAAAAGTGCAGATAAAAGTCTTAGTTAATTTGCATTATCAAATAAATCTTTTAGAAAGTAAAACATTCAACTTTGCTTGTCTAAGGAAAGTAACTTACTTAAGGCGAAATTTGATAAGTTACACTCTTTTGATTAAATATAATGAATTTACTATTTTGTTTCTGTCATTTATTATACTTTAAATTATTTTATAAATATTATTATCTTTTATAATTTAGATTAATTTATATACTAAATAAATTTATATCATATTTTATAGAAAATAAATTACTTACAAATATATTTCTTTAAAAATATACTTCAATCATTTGAAAAAGATAAATCTAATTTTGAGTAATATTAATTGTAATTATTATAAAACTATAAAATCTAGAGTTTAAACTTTTAATCAGGAATCTGATGGAAAAAAAAAATATAAATATTAAGCGTTTAATTAATTTGAAATAATAAAATAATATGAGCGAATCTTAATTAAGATATTTTTTTTTAATTATTCCCTCTTAAATCAAAAAATTAATTATTCCTTGCCAATTTGCCCATGGAATAAACTAAAGAATACAAGAAAGGAGCACAAATTAATTAAAGCAGCTCGTCACTTTGCTTAGAAAACTGAAAAAGAATGATTCTCTCTCAAAAGGAAACCCCAAAGGAACCTCTTAATCTTAAACACTACTTTACTCATATACATATAATTAGATCAATAATTCAACCTTATTTTCATCTCTTTCAGAAGCAAGACAAAACTTACCTGGATGGAAACCGAGGATGAAGCTGCCATCAACTTCTCTTACGATGATTTCGAGCCCTTCTGCAGGTGGCGAAGAGAGGAGAATTGTGACTTGCTTGAGGTCCATGGTCTCCAAGGTAATTTTCTTTTGCTTTCTCTGTATTGAAAATAAACTGAGAACTTGATTATCAAGGTACTCTGATTGGTTTTCCTTGAGTTCAGTCTCACATACGCATTTCTTTTATTTCGTGTATATGTAGATTTCAAAAGGGAGCAACTCAACGTGAGAATGAAGCTCGGCACCTTAATCATAACAGGAGAACTCCCTCGGAAGAATAATATTAGAAGTCGTTTCAGAAAAGAAATCAGAATTCCCAAAAATTGCAAAATAGAAGAGATTCGAGCAAAGTTTAAGAAAAGAGGAATTCTGTGTATATCATTGCCTAAGAAAACCTCCTCAGCATCATCCAAGAAAGGAAGCAATACTAGAGATGAAAAAAAATGTTTGCCATCAAATTTCTTGGCTGTGGCTGTGGTCATACTTTCCATGGCTATTGCTGCATTTGCGTACAAATACTACTTGAGGGCTAATTGAATTCAATGTATAATCTAAATATTGAATATACATGTGTGTGGTTTTGCCGTTTTGGCTTTTAAATGTGAATCACACTATGCACTACCTCTTTAATTCAAGAAAATTTGATTAAATTCTCTTTTATATAGTAGTAATGTATCGTAGTTCACTCTAAAATTTTAATTTTTTTAAAAAATTATTAAATTCAATTTATTTAATTATTAATCGTATTGTGCACTGCTTCTTTAATTTATGAAAATTTAATTAAATTCTTTTTTATATCATATAATAGTAATGTACCATAATTCACTCAAAAACTTTAATTTTTTAAAAAGTTATTAAATTCAACTTATTTAATTATAAATCGTATTTTAACTTTTCAAAAAGAAAAAAAGTAACCTCATTCAATTCAAGAGAAATAACAAAATAACTTTTTATTTCTGTTAAAATTTAAAAATTTGCATGATGTAATATATAATATGGTTTTGTGATCGTTTTAAAATATTTTGTTTTTAAATATTATTAAAAAATTATTTTATTATTTTAATATTTTATTAAATTATTTTTATATAAATTTTTACTACACTCTTAATAATATATTAAAAAAAATTATTTTCTGAACGCAATTCCAAAAAACAGACTCTCGAGAGTCTTCTTCGCCACCGCTACTGCACCAAAAGGATGAACCGCTCGAAAGTAAAAATAAATAAAGATAAAAAAACGTACACAGAAATGGCTCCGAAGAAGCAACCAGGTCCCCGGCCGAAACGTGCCGTTAGGAGCACCGCCAAGCGCGCCGTTCCCGACCTTACGCCTATTCCTTCCTCTGATTCCTTAACTGCTGTTAAATCTCCACACAATGGCGAAACAAAAACTACCGCAAAATCAGCTTCTGAAAGTGCACTTTTACCGGCTTCTTCCCCCGCGATTGAAAATGGAACCACGTCGGCGACATCTTCGGTTACAGTTCCTGCAGAACCTTTGAAGGAAAGAGCCGTAGACGAGAAGAGGCAAAATTCTTCAATGGAAACGCAAAATGAAAAAATTAGCGCGGGAAACGAAACCCTAGCTCAGGAGAATGACGCGAGAATCGAGGAGAAAGACTTGATTGGTGGGAGTGGGAATGCTAATGGAGATTCTGGGAACGATAATCTGGTGGCGATGGAGCCGAAGAAGAAGACAAAGAAGGTGGTGGTAAAGGTTGTGAAGAAGTTAGTGAAAAAGAGAGTGCCCAAATATATGCATAAGGCCGTGACTGCGTGTTCGAATAAAGAATTGACGACAGAGGAGGTTTTGGATGATGGTGGTGACAAAATTAGCAGCGTTGATTGCGTTTCTCTGACAATGCAAGAAATTGGAATGGTTAAATTGAGTGCAGAACCAGAGGATAAAGGATTGGAGAAGCAACCCAAACTTTTGGATGGTGACGGTAATGATTCCATGCCAAAGCTGGAAGTTGGAGGGGTTGATTCTTCAATTTCTGTCCCAGTTAGGGCTGACAAGTCTGATGCCTGTGTGACATTGTCAATGGAAGAAGCTAAAAACCCTGATCAGCCTTTTGGTGTTTCTATGGAAGCTGAAACCTTTAAAACAATGGGTGGAGGAGGAAAAGAAGTTTCTGTGAATGAAATTCCAGTGGATGGCGAAAAGAGTGAGGGTGTAGTTGAGAAATCAGATGCTGCTACTAAAATGCCCGCGGAAGTGATGAATGTGAATTTAGTTAGGGATAGAAATAATGAGTGTGTGGTTCAAGTTGTGGAGTCGAACAGTGGAATTGAGGAGGGAGGGAAGGAGGATAGTGAGATGGGTAATGGAAGGATAGTTTTGAGCGGGGAGCTGGAGGCACTGGAGAGGAGGAGGAGGAGGAAAACAGAGATTTTCATTGGTGGGTTGAACACTGATGCAAAGGAGGAGGATGTCAGGAAGGTTTTTGAGGAAGTTGGTGACATTGTGGAAGTTAGGTTGGTGATTAATAGCAAGACAGGGAAGAATAAGGGCTTTGCATTTGTGAGGTATGCTTCAGCCGCGGATGCAAAGAAGGCATTGGAGAAATACCCAAAAGCCGAGGTGAATAGCTTTGTGGATTTTCATGCTATTTTTCTTATTTGCCATTTGTATGAAATATCAAATGTGAACTTTAACAAACCGTACGAAGGATTATCAATACAGTGTATGAGTGGTTGTTTAATGGATTTTAGGTACAGATAAAACATGAACTCAGTACACAATCTCTCACTCTCTCTCTCTCTCTCTCTCTCTCTCTCTCTCTCTATATATATATATATATATATATATATTTCTTCATGAATTGTTACATGACATATTTGGAGCAGAAGCATGAACAGTTGTTCTGCTGAAATTTATTACTACGGAGAGTCTATCACATCACATTGTTTTGAATGTTGGAAGATTTATGAATTTTTATTTTCTGATTGCCATGTACATGTCTTTATACATTGGAAAGTTTAGAGTAACAGTAGATTATTTAGTTTCAAAATATAGTTTGATCTTAACTCTTGCTGTAGTATTTCTCTCTGCTATAGTTGTCCCTTTTGTCCTTTTTTTTTTTCATATAATGTTAATCAGGACTCAGCATAAATAGTATATGACCATAAAATAAGGTGGTGCATGCAGATCTTTTTGTCAGAAAAATTTCAAGTTATCTAGTAAGTAATTGTCTTATTTTTGCTCATCTCCTCTGGCCTCTACACCTTTGTTCTTCAAATACATCATTTATTTGTCCAAGGGTCTGCATGTTCTGACCTGCCCTCACCAAATGCTAAGATTAATGTCATATATCTTAGCACTAATATTATAACTACAATGTTATCATGAAGTTTGCTCATATTCTTAATTTGCAATTGTTATTACAGCAAAAAATTTCAGGTTCACTTATTTCGATGATTTCAGTGGTTGGGACAGTAGTATTCTTTATCATTAATGATTTTGTGCATTTAGTAGTTAAATATTCTTTTGAAATTCTTTATCATTAATGATTTTGTGCATTTAGTAGTTAAATATTCTTTTGAAATGGATGGAAATAAAAAAATGATGTTAGTTATTTCCTTGTTGACTGGAATTACCCTACAACGAGAGGAAGATTTTTAATTGCTGCTAGGAAAATCAAATGATGCAATTATAGGAGGTATTTTTTTGTATATTTTATTGTTTGGTTGTTCTAACATTCGTAATCTTGACAACATGGATATCCTGAATTTGCCTGATGTGTTTAAATTACTTGGATATTGGTCATCATCATTTTCATGTTCTGCACTGCATGATCTTATATTCTTGTAAGGCGTTCATGATATTAGATCAATCATCAGTCTATTTATGACTAATCTTTTTCTCTTCCTTTGAATAATAGATTTGTGGAAAGCGGTGTACTACAGCTCCTGTTGAGGGCAATGACACAATTTTTCTTGGTAACCTTGACAAGAGGTGGACAAATGAAGATGTAAGGTTTTCCACATATATTGAATTCTTCCCTGAAGTTTTAAATTATGCATCTCAATGACTTATTATGCCTGGGCAGGTCGTTAAACTGTTGCATGAGATGGGAATTGAGAAAATAGATAAAGTCACTGTGATGCCTGATCCTTCAAATGTGGGACGTAATCGTGGGTTTGCATTTTTAGAACTTGAAACTAACAAAGATGCTCAATTTGCTTTCAAGAAACTTCAGAAGAATGACCAGGGAAAGCTTCGAAATATAAAAGTTGCTTGGGCTGAACCCTTAAGTGAGCCAGTTGAAGAAGAGTTGCTGAAGGTCTGTCTACTAAGACTTCTTAATATTATGGCTACTAGGTACATAGTGCAACTATTTTTGCACTTATCGGTACTTTCTGCAGGTTAAGTCAGTATATGCAGAGTATTTACCTTCCTCGTGGGATGAAGAAAAAGTGAGAAGTTACTTTACAAAGTTTGGAGAAATTGAAAATGTTGTTCTTTCCCGAAATCTACCTTCTTCAAGGAGAAAAGACTTTGCCTTTGTTAATTTTAAAACCCGTGAAGCTGCTCTTACATGCATAGAATTGTTCAACCATGAGAGATTGAGTGACAAGGGATCTCAGGTTTTGTATTTTTGTACAAACACAATTAAAATTTTAGTTATTTCCTCTGATGGCTTGTTTTAAATAATATGTATTCTTTTGATAACTAAATGATTTACATGATGTGATTTTAGGTAAATGTAAAGTTATCCCTTGCAAAACCTATGCAAAAGGGTAAAGCCCATAAGAAAGTCTCCAAGCCTACAGGTAAAGAAGTTTCAAAACAAAAACAGTCAAGTCAAGGTGAGTTTATTTTTTCTCACAGAGGGAAATATATTTTTTTATATGTCTAATAGCTGAAATGTACTTAAGTTATCAAGGGATTGGATAAATGAGGGGCATAAAGGTAGTTTTGACTAATTTGTATTAGTGTGTTGAGTCCTACACTCCTACTACTAAGCAATCAGTACTGTTAGTGTCAGCTGCACTGAAAAGTGGTTCGCAGCAAGTTAATCTTTATGAATACCTTGGATAGCCATTTTTGTACTATAGGTTCCTCTACTTGAGTCATTGATTTTCTCAATGAAGCAAGTTATGTCTTGCCAAAAAAGGGAGGATTCAAAAAGAACAAGAAGTCCAGGTCATCAGTTAAATCTTGTTGTTTTAAACAGTAAAATTGGGCCAAGAAGTCCATCTTCCTTGCATAATCTGTTACTGGCTGTTTAAGGGAATGATATGGAACCTTCACATGATACCACTTAGAGGATTTTTACTTGGAAGGATTTTGGTATGTCTGAATTTCTCACTTTATTGAAATTTCTAACTATTAAGAACTTGTTCAAGATGGGTTCAAATCTTTGTAAATTAATGCTTTTCTTCATTTGTTATTTTTAATTTTTTGGGTTTTGCTGTACTTGGTGAATGAAGCACAATTTAGGTTGACTTTTGGGAAGAGGAGTAAATTGCTTCAGATTTCAGAAAGGAGCTTGTCTTAGTTTGACGTGCACCTTATGATTGGAATGAAAGCAGTGGAACAGAATTTGGTGTAGCTTATGGCTTCTGTCCCTTTTATTTATTTTTTTTCAAACACATGCTCATTTCCTTATATGATGCAATGTTGCCAAAGTTGCTGCACCTCTAACTACTTGCATTCTGGATTGCACAATCACTTTTAATGACCTTACTATTTAAAAAAGAAAAAGAGTTTTAGACAAATTGGAGACTGAATAAAGCCTTGCATTTAGTAATCACATAATAATTCGTGGCCTACTGGTTTACTTTTGGGATTGCATGAATCTAAGAGTGAGCCATTTTGTGTTTTCCCTGCTATTATAACAAGAAACTTCTTTTCTTTTTTTTTTTTTTTCTTTTTTTTGTGTGTGTGTGTGTGTGTGTGTGTGTGTGTTTGTGTGTGTGTGTGTTTGTATGATGGGATAATCAAGCAACGCATCCATTTCTTTTAGGTCCTGCAAAGCAAGTTGAACTGAGAAACAGCAAAACTCCTGCCATACGTATTGATGATCAAATATTGGGTGATATAAGATCCTCTAGAACAGCTGAGCTTGAGCGACGCTTAGCAGAGCGGGCTCTACAGAAGCAAATGCAAGCAAGATTGAGTTCAGGTATTCTGCAATTGTCAATCTTGTTCGTATATTTGTTTCCCTGTTGTGTTTCCTTTTGTGCTTTTATACTCTAGATCGCTCACTGGACTTCTCTGCCTACTTTTACCTCATATACACTATATGAATTGCAATTTCCTTTTATCAATAATATAGTGTAACCATGGTCCATGGAGAATATAATTACGTACTGGCTGTACTCAAAATTCTTGCTAAACTGCTATTAGTTAGTTGTTGGTAATTTGTTGAAAAATTTAAGAAATATTTTCAGAAGGCCATGCTCTAGCAGTTTCTCAAGAGTCAAGACTTACCATATGTCCAACTTTCTTTACGTACTACTACTCCTAAACTTGAGAAATTCTTATTAAATTACAATCTTTAATCAGGTTAGAGGAGCACTAAATGGGAAATCATAGCAGTTCTTTGTCGTTTCTGATTTACAATCTCTAATCTCTGGGAAACGTTTTAGTTACTCTATTAAAAGCAGAAAAAAGTATTCTTATTGAAGTACTTGATCATCCTCCTCTTTCTTTCTTTCTTTGTCTCTCTCTCCCTCTCTCTCTAATGAATAGGCATGGCGAATTGGGATTATTCTCAAGCATTACCTGGACAGAAGCGCTCTTTCTTTATGTTGGTAAGCCCTTCAGACTGATGGCTGGATGATCATTCCTAATCTATATCCCTTTGTCAAATGCAACCAACTTCTCTGTAAATGCAGGGAGATGATCTGAATTATTCAGATCCTAGAGGGTACACTCGTATTCGAACGGAAAGTTCTTATCCGGTTGGAAGCCTTAGGT
Organism: Hevea brasiliensis; assembly: GCF_030052815.1. Classification (NCBI taxonomy): domain Eukaryota; kingdom Viridiplantae; phylum Streptophyta; class Magnoliopsida; order Malpighiales; family Euphorbiaceae; genus Hevea; species Hevea brasiliensis. Next base: position 3,002,468 of record NC_079497.1, on the reverse strand, counting down.
ATTATTAGTTTAAATTCCTTCTAATTTTTTACATTTAATTAGTGAAGCCACTCTCATGCACTCAATTTCTCAGCTTTCCAACCCCTCCCTCTTCATGCACACAAGTTTTTGGATTGATAATTTGCCAATGGATTTATTCTTTTGTAAAAATAACTTTTTCATTTTTGGTCTATAGCCATGGTGATGTTCCCCCAGGTGTTGGAATGGATTCTCTTTCTTATTATCAGCGGCAAGGTGCTGGCCATGCATTAGGCAAACCCTTATGTGATTGTGGCTTTTTGATAATATATAATGATGTTTATTTTACTTCATTTTGGTGGTTTTCTTTTTGTCAGGTCACAGATATCCAGATTATGCAAATAGTTTTCAGGTATGGATTAATATAAATGTGGTTGAATTCTGTTGCATAGCTTTTTGAAGTTATTTTTGTTAGAATGGAGGTCCTTGCATACATGTTGTGATTATCCTATGTAATTAAATCAGTAAAGAGGATCCTTGTATTCTCTTTGCCTAGAAATGCTGATTACACTTTAACAGAATGACTTCTTATGTTAAAGTTTAAATTCAATATTTTTGTTGAGTAATTTTTACCAGCCGTCCCTCAACTTTGACGAGTGTTTCACTTCCGTCCTTCATCTTCATTTTCTTATCACAAAATCCCTTAACTTTTAAAATGTTACACTAAAATCCTTTCACCATAATCTGGTCAATCTTTGGTAAGACGCTTACATGGTAGTGCCATGTGTAAAAAATAAAATAAAAAAAAAAAGAACCGCCAAGTATGAATGAGCCAGTGAAAGGTGTTGTAGGTGGACTAAGACGAGTAAGGACGAAGGAAAAGAAGTCTGGTCTACAATAAGAAATTGTGACAGAGGAGTTATGATAGTAATTTCTTTTTATTTTATTTTTTAACGGTGTGGAACTGCCATGCAAGCATCTTGCCGTAAAACTTGCTAGGTTTTAGCATCAGGGATTTTAGTGTAACATTTTTAAAGTTTAGAGATCTTGTGGTAATAAAATGAAGATGAGGGATGAAAGTGAAATACATTCAAGGTTGAGGGATGATCGGTAAAAATTATCATATTTTTGCCCATGACGTAATTGTCACTTCAATATAGATCCATCCCATTGATGACTGAACAGTGAATGCTGTTTGGCATGCATTACTTTTATGTTCCTTTTTTTCTATCTAGTCTTTGGGTTCAATGCATATAATTTTCCTAGTACAATGTTTATCGCTGACGTGTTATGTCTTCATTAATAATAATCTATGGATTTCATGACAGAGAGAAGAACCTCCTTATCATGGCACTGGTAGAGACGACTACAAATGTTAGAAGATGTTTTGCCCTGTCACTTGAACTCCTATTTTCATCTTCCGTATTGTAATTTTCCTGAAATTCATTGCGTAGTTTCATTGGTTAGCTATTAGTGCGTTGGTTTCCTGTACAACATTTATTGATAGGAGGATTGTTAAGGACCTATTTGCATTAGTAGCTATGTTTAGCTGTTGGATGTTAATAGCTAGAGATTGCAGCTTTTAGTTCTTCCATTAAATTTTTGAAACACTATTGCTAGATTATTGACAAGCTACTCAAACATCATACTTGCTTCAACTAGGGATTGGTAGTCCAAGTGCCAACCATTGTCTCAAACTATTAAAATAATTAATCAAAAGTTTGTTGAATTCTTTTCTTTTCACAAGGTGTTCAAGAATATGTGCCTAAAAGTTCCTGGAATTATGGACTCTTGTGGCTTCCCCTTTGGTCTATATTTTTCTTTCCATCTGTTGCAGTATTCTTTCTTAAATTTCCGGGGTAAACAATAAAGATAGCCCCTTGGTTGTGCAATAGACGCGGTGTGCTTCTGCCGAATGATATCATCATACCAATTACCCAAACACACTAACTTTTACATGGGTTCAGACTTGGACAACTTTCCTCTTAGTTAATCTTTAGAAGAGCGTAGATCATTAGACTGCAAATTCTTTCATGATAAACAATTCATGGATTTAGAATTTAGGATATAATCCTTGAAACTGTCATTGATTTTTCTTCTCCCTTTTTTCTCCTTTACCCTGATAGTTCTCCATTTTGCACAGATTGATGGCTTTATCTGATCTTTTTTGAGAGGCAGAACTTGCTGCTATGAAGATCAGGCGAAAATTTTATAATTGCATGTATAAGTTGTTGTTGCACCTCGTAATATATGCAAAATCTTGTATAGGTGATTCTTTTAGTTGTCATGGATGTTTTAATTGTAAGTATTTATTAGATAAAAGTCTCTTCCTTGTGTAAATGAATTATTATGTGTGAATTATAAGATAAACTTCGAGATGTGTCAAGAATTATGTATCATTCTTTTTACTTTTAATTTGGAGAGTTATATATATATATATATATTAATTTGACATACTTCGCAGAGTAATTTGTAATTTACCCATTATTGAACACATCATTGCAAATATGTTTGGGATAGATTAATTGAAGTATTAAACTTCGAAAAGAATCAATAGACTAACAAGAAAAATAAATTTTTCGTTGATGATGAGATGATAAAAGTTTATGATTAAAATAATAATTTTTGCTATTTTACAGATAGCTTTTATGTTATAAATTTTAAAGGGTAAACTCTGAGACTTGATAAAATTTAAAATTTAGTCGTGGTGTTCTTAAAATTAAATAATTTAGTCTTTTAAATTTAGTAAAATTTACAATTTAATCTCTTTCTCAATTTTTTTTTATCTCATTTACTATTGCTTATAGTAAAAATAATTAAAATATTTTTAACTCTATATTTTTCTAACTTAAACAACTTAGTTTGAGAGGTTTTGTATTATAAATAAAATGGTTAAATTAAGAGATTAATTTATTTATAATACAAAATTTTATGAATTAAATCATTTTAGTTAGAAAATATATAGAATTAAGTATATTTTGGTTATTTTTACTATAATTAACTGTTAATTAGATGGAGGAACTAAATTATAAATTTTTTAAAATCTCAAGGATTATATTTGATTTTGAAAATGTAAGAATTAAATTATAGATTTTATTAAATTTTAGAGACTAAATTGTAAGTTATTGAATTTTATACTTTGAAGAATAAATTATAGCTCTTCATATTCAATAATACAAGGAAAATATTTTAAAATATTTTTGAAAAGGGAAAACTTAGAGAATTGAGGTTCTTTTACACTCAAGTGTATATGCATAACCAATTAATAAATGATATATTAATTAAAATCATGATAAGTCTCATAAATAAATGTATTTATAATTTTCTATTAATTTAGTTCATAAATACCTTAAAACACTGTAATGCATGTAAGAATTTTACATGAAATAATAGGTTATATTAATAACAAGTGATCAATAATGGTTTGGATTTCTATTTAACTTAATCAAATAATTTCCTGTTTAGTCTAAAAATTAAACTTCCTCTCCAACTCCATTTTTTGTCAATAATATATTCTCCTTCAATGGTACAATGTTATCCCTAATTTGTAAGTACTGGGTTGAATCCAAAAAATTTTCATCGAGTAATATAAGGTTTAACATAGTGATATTGGAATTATTTTCAGAGGTACAACGTCTCAAGTTCCCATCGAAATTAAATTAAAAAAGAGAATCCATTGACATGTTATTACAAACTTATCTCACACAGAAAAGAAAATCTCAATGCTGAGAATTACAGCTTATTAAACGCATGTGCTGCATGACAATGAATAATTAAGACTCGTAACCAATAAACACCCATAAAGAAAGACTAGTAACCAATACCAAAGCCTTATTTCTGGGTATCAAACCCTAAATTTTCTGATGATTCTTAGATTAAATTGCTGCCATTGCCATTACAACAACAGCTGCCATGAAAATCTGATACCAAGATGAGATAAATCTGTAGGAATCATTGGGAGCTGGTGCTGGGACTGTTTTGGGAGCTGGTGCTGGGACTTTTGGTTCTTCCACATTAATCATTAGCTTCTGCCCTTTCTCACAGTGAGCAGTAATACCACAAATATACCATTTTTTACCAGGTTTGCTCAGTGTAAATGTATCGTTTCCACTGTTGTAAAGATCTCCAGATGGTTTGCATTCCTTGAATCCACCTTCGTCTACTTTAGACACATTATGTGGTGGCCCGTATTTGAATACTGCAATATTATTAATAGTGTAAAAGTTCTTTCCTTGTGAAAATGATAAGGCATATGACTCAGTGCCCGAAACATCTCAAAGAAACTGTTTCTGTGACTCGAATTCGTTACCTTTAAATCACAAATGGATCACCTTCAAAATAAATAAATAAAGTTGACATACATACCTAATGTGTCGCCAACATGGAATACTTTGTTTTGAGCCCATTCTGTGTAGTTGACAGTAACATTCCATCCTTTGTCATCACCAACTATGTATTCAGTTGCCATGGCGACTGTGGGAAGAATAATTGCAGCAATTGCAAAGGCAACAAACCGATTAGAAGCCATTTGAGATTAATCAAGTTTTAGCTCTTCTATGCCTCCTTAATAAATTACTGTAATTAATCTCCAAGTGTGGTGTGGCTTTGTTGTATAAGGGAAACATATATATAGGGTCTTAATCCTTTATTGTTAACCTTCCATAAAGGAAGTGTGCAGATCGGCGAGTTGGCACAACAGATAACATTGGTTTACCCGAGCCAGCAGGCAGGCACAAGAAAACTATATACTGGCACAAGAAAAGTATATACTTTGTATTTGTTTTTTTTCTTTTAATATTGTTGAGTTTAATTTATTTTTTTAATTTAATTTTCTTTTAAGCAAAATTATTTTATTAATTAACTAGGAAAAACTTAGCATAAGAATGCTCATTCTAAACCCGATAAATAGACATCCTCGATACACCCAAATTAGGAACATAACATGCTATGTGAAAGAGTTTGAAATAAACAAAGCCAAAATGGATACTCTGCAATCTAAACACAAACTAAGTTCCTATCGTGAGAAGGACAAAATTATTTTACTTTATATATTGTAGAATTATATATATATATATATATATATATATATATATATATATATATATATATATATATATATATATATATATATATATATTTGAATATTTCATAATTATTCTCAACCCAATGGATCAAGATTAATTCTGTTCTTTCCGGATTAACCAATTAAGAGATAAAACACTCACCATGGATAATGGATATCTTCTCCATCCATAAAGATCTAAACACTCGATTTTGCTTAAAGGATAAAAATGTTAAACCACTCATACTTGGAATTATATTTTTTACATGTAATTAAAAAGAAATATTTTCAAGTATCTTTTGTCAATTACATTAATAAATGATTAAAAAATAAATTTTATCTCATTAGAAAATAAAAAATTAAGGGTTTATTTTGTTTAGAAATTTAAATTTTTTGATAATTTAAAAAAATTAGTCAAAAAATATCGACGATCAAAGGTAAATTAAGACCATAAGACAAATATGGGTAAAAAAAAAAAAAAAAAAAAATCAGAGAAGACAAATAAATCCATGGACCAAGTCATGGTATGTAGAAAAGGTTGAACGTGTTCTCTATGGCCGGCTGGGCACAACTTTGGTTGGTCTGTCCAAATGGAACGGTTTTGAGCCAACGTTTGATTCAATAGATATCATCTTACCCAATCTATCTGCCTAATTATATGCTCAACTAAAAAAATATAAAATTAATTATATTAGAAAAAACATGTATATAAAATCAATTATGAACTCAATTCTTTAGGTTGATATAGTTCTAATAAATAATCAGAATTATACTAAAATAGTAAACAAAATTTAATTCTTATAATATTAATTTCTTAAAAATTTTTTTTGTTCGGTTTTAGTTCCTTTTAATTTAGTTTGGAATAACCAAGAACCATGATATTTCTAAGCACATTGTATCAAGTGATAGTGCCTTATCAATACACGTAACGACATTTTTTTTATTACCTTTAGGCGTGTCATTTTCGATCTCCTTTTAATTTTTGGGTGACAAAAATTATGTTATTAGCTTTGGAAATCTCATAGCCAAATACCTAATTTGTTGTAGTATATGTATCTATTTATTTACTAAGCTTGTCTTCAACTTGGAAGTGCTTGCCCTTAGCCCAAGCTTGATGATCAAATCCAAGTCTCCATCCTGCTTCATCTCTGACTATGGATTCTTTGTCGTGAGTGAAACGGGTGGGCTAGGATTGGGAGCTTGTGCTTCAAGGTAATACATTTATTAAAAGTTTCATGCCATTCTCGCAATGCTTGCCTACTCCACAAACATACCATTTTCTTCTTAGAGTTGCCAAAGCGACTATGTCATTTCCGGTGCTTGGTTTCTCATCTATCTTTGGTTAATGCAGCTCTGGAATCCAGTTCCATTCACCTTGAACACGTTGTGAACTCCAAAGTAGTATCTAAATGCTACACAATCATCATCATAACTCAATAAATATCGGATGGATTTTTGCAATTTAATTACTCTAATTTAATTAAATGCAAATATTGATTAGACATGAAATAATCAATTATGTTGGAGGTTCTAGGATGGTTATAGTTTAAATTTGAATTTCGGTTTGAGGGCTATTTAGCTTTGGGACTAATTCGGTGTGATTGTTTAATTGGTCAAAATAATTTTTTTAATAATTAATTATTTAGAAAATAAATAAATATTGTGCATTTATTTTGCTTAAAAAGAAAATTTTGAATAAAAATAATTATAGTTATTTTGTAATATAAAAATTTTAAAACTTTTAAATTCTCACAAAAAAACTAAACAGTAAAGTTAAACAAAAAATCAAATAAAAAATTTTAAATTCATCCATTCAAATGCAATAATATGAACCCTATGCAAAACCAATCACTTTGCTCTCATGTGTTAACTTAACTTATAAAAATTAACTGATTTTATAAATATTTAAAATTTTAAATAATTATATATTTAATTAAAATATTTATAAATGACTGATAAGCAGTTGATATATTTAGTAAAAAATAATTTATAAGTATATTTATTATTAGATAAAAAATAACTTATAAGTATATTTATTATTAGAATGATTAAAAAAATAATATTAAATAAAATTTATAATAAAATTTTAAAAATTAAATGAAGATAATATAGTAAAATATTTAGTCAAATTAATTTATAAGTACCAAAATGAAAAATCGAATCCTCTCAACTTATAAGCTAAATTTATAAATTCAAAAATTATTATAAATAAATAAATTAGCTTAATTTTAAATCTTATAAACTAGTTTGATCAGCTTATAAATTAAGATAAATACCTTCTTAAATAGACTCAAACAGACTAAAATTAATACATTAAAAATTGGGTATAAATATAAAATATTAAAATTTTGATTGAAGAATTAATTAGCATGCATCTCTGTGATGTGGAATAATGATCATAACATTGTTGTAATTATATATATATATATATATAAGAACGAATGAAAGATGATAAGATTATTACCTTTGGAAAGAAGAAAACATAAAAGCTTGATTTCCAGCTCCGCCAATTCCAGTGATTTTCAACTCCGCCAATTCCAGTGATTTTCTACACTTGCTTAAAAGTTGTTCCTTCTTCGATCCCTTCCATCTCTTGCAAAGTATACCTAAATTTTGCATCTTTGAATCAGTTTTGAAATGAGATTGTGAAGCTGTTGAAATATAAGCTTCAAATGTTATATTTAAGCATCCTTTCAACAAAGAACTACAAGTATTGCTAAAAACAAAAAGTACTACAAGTACTTAAATGTTGGCTCTGTGTAGTACATAAATAGTACTTACTGCTTCTAGCTTACAACGAAGCTTCTTCATTGACTATTAAAATAAAATATTCCAACGAAGCTTTATTTGATTGGAAGTAAATTGACTAGGAAAGTAAAGTTTAAGGAAAAGTGTAGAAGAGTGTATTGTTTGGTTTACATTATTAAACTGACTTATTAAGAAATAGGTCATTCTATTTCTCTTGTGTAAAGAAAATAATTTACTTAAGTAGAATTTGATAAGTTATACTTTTTTTAGTTAAGTATAATGAATTTATCAATTTATAGTTTAATTTGTTACACTTTGAATTATTTTATGACTATTGTTACCTTTTACAATTTAAAAGTAAAATACTTTTTGAAAAATTAATTTATATAATAAACATATTTATATTGTACTTTTTAAGAAGTTAACTTCCCTGAAAGTATAAATAGGATCAAGCACTTATCACCTTCCCAAAAATTTAAGTTATTAGCAGAAGTGAAACTTTAACCGCTTATAATGTAACAGCCCAACCGCCGTGAAGCGAACAGATATGGGCAGAATGTTGATTCACCGAGCTCTCTCTACTTAGTGTCAAAGTATACTTCTTGAAAAATTAAATATTTTGAATCAAACAAGGTCATAATAGATTTCTTTATATTAAATTATTTGAAAAAAAAATTCACACAATCACATTTGATTTTTATTTCTTCTAAATTTTTTTAAATTAAAAAGGAATTAAATTTTTTTATTTCAAATATGATAATTTACGTAAAAAGAAATCAATTGAATTTAATTTCTCATAAAATTTTAGTTTCTAAATTAGGGGAATGGAAAAACTTATCTACACTTAATTTATCATAAATTCAAAACACAAATATGTAAATTATACTGATTTTATATATAAATTTTATCTATTTTGCATGTAGGTTTCACCATATATATTGCGTTTTAAATCTACAATAAATCGAATGTAAACAAAATTTTCTCACAACGTAAATCTACTTAAGATTCGATTCAGGCTCAAAACCAGTCAATGATTTCCGGATCTAAATTGAATAGCAGTCATTTTCCTCCTCCTTAAATTAGACCAGATCAGAACTGGTTATAAAATTAAAAAAAATAATAATTATTAAATTAGTTCAAACTGCCCCAGGCAGTCTGATTTAATAAAACAACTGTTTAATTGGTTAGGCAATCAATCATTCCAAATTCTTTAGGACACATCTGATAAAAAGCTAGCTAGAATGAATGATACAAAAGCATCATTCATGCAAACCCCTTGAAAAAGAACATATTAATCAAACACAAGACAATAACCTTAGACAAGTACTAAGATCTGATTGTTAAACATGTCCGCTGCTAAGAAAATCTAATTAACAAATAGTCCCCTCAGACATTTTTTGGAGTATAGGGTGCTTTAGCAGCTGGTGGTAGCACAGTTACAAAGACTTTCATCCCTTTCTCGCAGTGCTCCCTGCACCGCAAGTGTACCATTTTCTTCCCGGAGTTGCCAAAACTATTTTATCATTTCCGGTTATTGGTGCTTCAGTTGCCGGTGGCCTAATGCAGTTTTAGAACCCAGTTCCATTCCTCTTAAACACATTGTGAGCTTCTGGGTAATACTGAAAAACTGCAAATTATAATGACTTATTAACACGTAATTAAACCAAATAAGAAACTCTTAATAATCATAGTCAAATGGCTAAGTTGCTTCAGTATATAAAATGTATTTACTCACCAAGCTTGTCTCCAACTCTGAAGTGCTTGCCCTTAGCCCAAGCTTGACAATCAAATCCTAGTCTCCATCCTGCTTCATCTCCAACTATGAATTCTTTGTCGTAAGTGAGTGGAGCGGGTGGACTAGGCTTGGGAGCTCGTGCTTTAAATATTAATATATTTATAGAAAGTTTCATGCCATTCTCTTGCCTACTCCACAAACGTACCATTTTCTTCCCGGAGTTGCCAAAACGATTGTGTCATTTCCAGTACTTAGTGCCTCACCTACCTTAGGCTTAATGTAGTTCTGGTACCCTAGTGCCTCGCCTAGCTTTGGCTTAATGTAGTTCTGGTACCCAGATCCGTTCACCTTAAACACGTTGTGAGCTCCCACATAATATCTAAATACTGCACAAATATCAGATGGATTATTCTAATTAATTCAATGCAAATATCAATTAGACATGTATGAAATGATTAATTATGTATCAATTACCACTTATCTCCAACATGAAACTTCTTGCCCTGAGACCAAGCTTGGTAATCAAGTCCTAGTCTCCATCCTGCTTCATCTCCAACAATGAATTCCTTCCCTCAAGCTCTGCTTGTTGGAACAATGGCAGCGATCAGCATAAGAATGAAGAAAACAAGATGAGAAGCTATTAGAAATAGCTCTAACTATGTTCTTGTTATTGTATAACAAGAAAAACAAACCCTGGATGTGATTCGCCAGGAGGGACATTTACCGGTATTTATAGAGTTGAAAGAGGTCTTAAGTGCGAGCATTAGAGGAAGAAAAAAACATGTAAAAAGGCTAGCTAAGCGGCATAGCAGAATAGAGAAGGGGAGACTGAGTAACACTGGCTAAAAATGAACATAATTATATGGCCATTTTAACTGAATAATACAGAGAAAATAGACACTAGACACATCCATTTTGCTCCTTTTCTGCCGGGGATAACAAAAGCTGGGGGTCCCTCAGGCAAGCCCACTTTGCATATAGAAAGCTGATTTGTGGGTCAAAGGTCGTTTGTCACATATACATGGATTCCTCCGGCTCCATCATTTGGTGATAGTTGTACAAACTAAACCTGACTCTGTCAACAATCCTTTTCTATAGAATTAATATTTTAAATACTTTGATGCTAATGAAGTTTGTAAAACTCAGTTCAGTGTTCCTACTAGATTGAGAGTTTGAATCTCACTAACTGTCCTTATTATATGCATCTAATACTTTAACGATACAAGGAGTATCAATGGATCTGTTGCTAATCCATATTTTTAGCCACGGATCTATCAATCCGTTATTAACAATGTTTTTTTAGGTATTGATAATAAAAGGCTGAAAAATCAAATGATTTATTAATGAGTTCGACTTTGATAGATAGCCCATCAATGGGTTGGGCTGAAGTATGGACATGGACTGAACGAAAAGGAAAACAAAAGAGAGCAAATAGATTATTCTAGATTGTTTCCCATTCCAGCTCAACATTACATGCATTTTGTCCCAACAGATTTGTTGTAAAAATTAGTTTTAGATCCTATAAACTGGGCAGGGTAGAATAGAGAAATTTATTAATTCTAGATTATTCTTGTACATTGTATATAAACCCTTTCAGCTCACTCAACAAGAAAATAATCCATAGTCAAGTTTTTTTTTCATAGTATCAGAGCACAACCTGTGCTACTGATATACTGTTCTTCTCTAAAATCCAATACAATTCAGCAAGTTTTTCCATGGCTGAAACACCAACTGCAGAAAATACTACTGGTAGTGGTATTGCTGTCAGAAATACCACTGGAATGCAGATCGATAATGGTGGAAATGATATCTTCCATTTGCACAACTCTGATCATCCGGGCATGATGCTTGTAAGTTCACCTCTCACAGGAAGAAATTACTTGTCATGGAGTAGATCCATGGTACTGGCTCTGAGAGCCAAAGATAAGCTGGGTTTTGTAGATGGGAGCTATGAAGTTCCTGCTACAGATGCTACAACTCTGGATAAATGGAAGAAAGTAGATAGCATGGTCACCTCATGGATACTCAACTCACTCTCAAAAGAATTGGTGGATGCCTTCATCTATGCAACCTCTTCTAAGAACCTGTGGGAAGAGATTAAAGAGAGATTTGGAGAAAGTAATGGACCTCTCCTATACCAGCTTAAAAGAGAGATAAGTACTCTAACTCAAGATAATGCATCTGTTTTAGTATATTTCACTAAACTTAAAAAATTATGGGATGAATTGGCTTGTCTTAAGCCTTTGCCAGTATGTGAATGTGGTGCAGCCAAACAAATGGAAGAAATAAATAGTGAAGATAAACTTATGCAATTTTTAATGGGATTAAATGAGACTTACGACCATGTCAGAAACCAGATCCTTCTAATGGATCCATTGCCAAGTGTAAACAAGGCCTATTCTATGATACTTAGAGTAGAAAAGCAGAGGGAAATTCATGTTGATGCTGAGAATTTTAATACAGCAATGGCAGTCAAGGGGCAATTTCAGAAAGATAAATTTCAAGGCAAGAAAAAAGAGTTTGGGAAGAAAGAAACCAGAACATGTGATCATTGCAATGCCAGTGGTCATACTAGAGACACATGCTTCAAGCTACATGGGTATCCAGAATGGTTTACTGAATTAAAACAGAAAAAGGGCAAGGCTAAGCAAAACACAGTAGCTAATGTGTATGAGGAGATACCTGAATGCAAAGGCAAGACAGATCACAAGAATGAAGCAACATGAGTTGATTGGGCAAGCATAGTCCAGCTTGAAATTGCCAAATACATGAAGAATCAGAATCCTGTAACAAATGAGGCAAGCTGTGTTAATTTCACAGGCTTTGCAGGTAAGAATCCAACTTACTACTCTACTAGCAGATATGGTAAGAATAGTGGAATATGGATAGTAGATTCAGGAGCATCAACTCATATGTGTCATGATTTTTCCCTTTTCCAAAAACCTGTGAAATTAAACAATCACTGTTTTGTTACCTTGCCTAATGGAAACACCAAACCAGTCAAATACAGTGGAAACATCATGATAAACCCATACCTGTATCTCCACAATACACTATACACACCAAGTTTCAAATATAATTTACTGTCAGTAAGTGAACTTACTAAAACCTCACATATTTCAATCCAATTTTTCTCTGACCATTGCCTCCTGCAGGACCCAGTGATTGAGGCAGTACTAGCAAGAGGAGAATTGCAAGGAGGGCTATATGTAATAACAGCAAACAAAAGTAATCATGAGATCTTTAAGGGTAACTGTAATTCTGCTCCTAAATTCAGTCATGTTCAGCCAAAAATTCAAGCAAATGAAGTCATACAATCTTCTATTTCTCCCAATTCTTATGAATCATGGCATTACAGACTTGGACACATTTCAGATACCAAGTTATCTCATATCACAGTCATCACACCAGAAATTAAAAACCATAAAATGTGTGAGGTATGCCCACTTGCTAAACAACAAAGACTTAGTTTTCAAAAAAGCAAAGTTGCTACAAAAGAACTTTTTAATTTAATTCACATTGATTTATGGGGACCTTACCAAGAATACTCAATTTCAAATTCAAAATATGTTCTCACTATTGTTGATGATTTTTCAAGAGTCACATGGACCTATTTACTGCCTGACAAAACCAGGGTTTACAATACCTTATTGGAATTTTTAAATATGGTTCAAAATCAATTTCAAAAACAAGTCAAGGCAGTAAGGTCAGATAATGGCACTGAATTTATCAATCAGCAACTTACAACAGTTTTCAAAGCAAAAGGGATTTTACATCAAAGAACTTGCCCATACACTCCACAACAAAATGGAGTTGTGGAGAGGAAACACAAGCATTTACTACAAGTGGTAAGGGCTTTAATGTTTGCATCCAAAGTACCAAAATATTTTTGGGGGGAAAGCATTTTAACTGCCACATACCTCATAAATAGAATGCCTAGCAAAGTTTTAAGTTGGAAAACCCCTTATGAGATTTTGTTTGACAAAAAACCTGATTACAATTACCTCAAAATTTTTGGTTGCCTATGTTATGCCACTAACATTAGGCCACAAAAACACAAGTTTGAAGAAAGAGCTTTCAAATGCATCTTCATAGGTTATGCTTCAGGTTTTAAGGCATACAAACTATATGATTTGCAAAATAAAAGAATCATAATCTCCAGAGATGTGATTTTTTATGAAAACTATTTTCCATGTGCAAGTGAGCATGCCAAACACAAAAGTGTCATTCCTTTAGCCATACCTGACACAGATCCAGTTCACTCACATTTTAAACCCACCTTGTTAAATGAATCCAATGATAATTCAGAAACCATTGACATATCACCTACTGCAGAACTAGATTCACCTCTTTCATCCTCCTCAAACCACATTCAACCATCACACAATCCTGCACTAGTCAGAAGAAGCACAAGGATGACAACAAAACCTTTGTGGTTAAATGATTTTGTAACTCAAGTCAGTGCCAACAGTTCTAATGCAATTACACTTGCTTGTACTACCACAGAATCTGCAGGTAGATTCTCACCTTTCATATCACATTTTCCCTCTATACCTCAATATAATCATGATTACATACAATTTATGGCAAATGTATCTACTATTCATGAACCACAAAATTACCATCAAGCTAGTGAGGACAGTAATTGGTCTCTTGCTATGAAAACTGAACTGGAGGCTTTAGAGAAGAACAACACATGGGTTCTCACTACCCTTCCCAAGGGCAAAAAGGCTATAGCTTCAAAATGGGTGTACAGAATTAAATACAAACCAGATGGTACTGTGGACAAGTACAAGGCAAGGTTAGTTGCCAAGGGGTACAATCAATTGGTTGGAATTGACTATCATGACAATTTCTCACCTGTAGCTAAATTAGTTACTGTGAGATTGTTTTTAGCTATAGCTACTACATTCAATTGGCCCATTCATCAATTAGATATCAACAATGCATATTTACATGGTTATTTGGATGAAGATGTATATATGCAGCCACCAGAAGGTTATACAAAAGCAGCTCAGGGACAAGTATGCAAATTAGTAAGAAGCCTTTATGGTCTAAAGCAGGCAGGAAGACAATGGAACAAAGAATTAACAGGGAAGCTACAAGCATTTGGATTCCATCAGTCAGCATTTGACCATTGCTTGTTTACTAAAGGATCTGGTCTCAATTTTATTTCGCTAATTGTTTATGTAGATGATTTACTAATTGCAGGTGCAGACACGAATCAGATTATAAAAGTTAAGAAACTCCTAGATGACCAATTCACAATCAAAGACCTAGGCTATGCCAAGTACTTTTTAGGTCTTGAAATAGCCAGGTCAGAAAAGGGCATGTTCCTGAGCCAGCGCAAATACATCTTGGATATAATCCAAGACATGGGATTACAAAATGCCAAAACAAGCCCCTATCCTATGCCAAAAGGATTGAAGCTAGATAATGAAAATGGAGAATTGATGACAGACCCCGACAAATACAGAAGGCTTATAGGAAAATTGTTATACCTGGGACTTACAAGGCTGGATCTTTCATATGCTACTCAGAAGCTGAGCCAGTTTATGCAAGCTCCTCGCAAACCACACTGGGACGCAGCCATCCATATCATCAAATACTTGAAAGGATGCCCCTCCAAAAGCTTATTCTTCCCTCAAGAAAATGATCTGAAGCTTCGAGCCTTCTGTGATGCAGATTGGGCGTCTTGTCCTATGAGCAGAAAATCTATTACAGGATTTTGTATTTTCTTAGGACCTCGTTAATCTCCTGGAAAGCCAAAAAGCAGATCACAATAAGCAGATCCTCAGCTGAAGCTGAGTATAGAAGCATGGCAACTACTGTTTGTGAACTAAAATGGCTCAGTTACCTCATTGAAGATTTCAGATTGAAACTCCATCTCCCCATTGCACTCCACTGCGATAACAGAGCAGCGGAACATATCGCGGCTAATCCAGTCTTCCATGAGAGGACCAAGCACCTAGAGATCGATTGCCATGTGGTCCGCGATCAGTTGAACAAGGGCTTCATCACCACCGTGCATGTACCGTCGAGACACCAGCTCGCCGATCTCTTCACGAAACCCTTAACTTCTGCCTTATTCAATGGACATCTCTTCAAGATGGGACTCCACGATACGCACGAGTCTCCACCTTGAGGAGGGGCCTGATAGATAGTCCATCAATGGGTTGGGCTGAAGTATGGACATGGGCTGAAGGAAAAGGAAAACAAAAGAGAGCAAATAGATTATTCTAGATTGTTTCCCATTCCAGCTCAACATTACATGCATTTTGTCCCAACAGATTTGTTGTAAAAATTAGTTTTAGATCCTATAAACTAGGCAGGGTAGAATAGAGAAATTTATTAATTCTAGATTATTCTTGTACATTGTATATAAACCCTTTTAGCTCACTCAACAAGAAAATAATCCATAGTCAAGTTTTTTTTTCAGACTTGATTATTACATTCCATTCTATTAATACAGTTTTTTGTTTCTTAAAAAAAAAAAAAAACTGGTAAACTTAATCAATGGAACAAACATACTTCTTTTTGTTCAAATTTATTCGCATGCAAATGCCCATTTTCGTTTTATCTTCAAATGAAACAAGCTGGATATACTGAAGATATATCAATTACACATAACCCATCGAGAAAAAGATAAGTACCATGTAGAAAATTACAGGATACAACAGATGAAACAGGTAAACATATGTAAATTGGTCATGGCCTCTTGTAGAATTCAAAAATGGAGTAGCTATAAACACTGCATATAAGTTTGATAGCTGAAAATCCAGCTCCTCTAGCCAAAGTCTCAAACTCTTTCTCTGTCCTCTCCTTTCCTCCTTCGTTGGCAACCAACATGTTCATGTCAAATTTAAACACATTTCTGGATATAACATCTGTTTGTACAAATTCTGGAACTACAGATTCCACCACAATCACTTTTCCAAATTCTGGCAACGCATCATAACAGTTCTTCAATATTTTCATGCATTGATCATCATCCCAATCGTGAAGAATCCACTAAGATTAATAAAGAAAAAAAAAATTAATTAAATTTGATAATTAATTACATTTTCCATATATATTCATTAATCTTTATTAGATAATTAAGAACACAATAGATTCACCTTCATGAAAATTACTTCTCCTTTGGGAATATTGACAAACATATCTCCTCTAACATGCTCTACTCCTAATCAATTAGACAATAGTTAAAACTAATATTTCAAATTAAATTACTAATTTATACAAGAAAAAAAATAAGATAAAATCATTACAGAAATTATGATAGGTACCTGGACAAGGAGGTGCATCTTTAACAACATGAGGCAAATCAAAGTTAATACCCTTAATTTGAGGATACTTGGAGACTAATAATCTAAGATTGGCCCCAAAGCCACCACCCACATCAACAACCTGATGGAGGTCCTCAAATCCTTTGTATTTGTCAAGAATTTTCCTCATTACCTTCATGGTATGGTTGTACATGGATTCATTGAAACTAGTTTCATTCCTTCTCGCGAACTCGAATATATTCATTCCATTTGCCTTTTCAAATGGGGAAACTCCTTCCAACACTGCCTCCTTTAGATGGTACCTATATATTCAGCCAAGAATTCTTTTGGTCATGACTAAGAGTAATCTTATTTGGACATTAAAATTTAATAAGAATTCAATTTAATTAATTTTTTTCGTTAATTTTTTTTTAGAATGAAAGAATTGCTTTTTAACTTAGAAAATTTATTTCCAAATAAATACAAATTAAATATCATTGTGAGAGAATTCAAAAGTCATTTATATATAAAATATACGTTTAATTTTAAATTATTTAATTAAAATGAATTCAATTCGTGGATGATTTTCATATCTTATTTTTTTCATTAATAATTTCAAAAAAATCTTGAAAATAAGGTATATTTAAAGAAACAAAGGTTACCAGAATACTCTTCTCTTCTGCACAAATATTAAACTTTTCCTTGTTCAGAGGGAGTGAGACTTAATTTTTTTTTTCCAGGGAGCATGTGCTTTAGGAGCACCCAATAATCCCTCTCCAAACTCTACATATATAGTTAATATATATATATATATATATATATATATATATATATTAAGCCAAACTCTAGCTTGCATAGTGATTAATAGACAGGAGAGTAATAAGAAAAACTAGAAATAATTAGGAGTAGAAGGGAAGAAAACAAACCAACAATCAACAGAAGGTTTGGACAGTATGGAGAGGAAGAAAGGAGCAAAAGAAACTCCATCTTGGTCCCTTGTGAAGTACTTGCAAACAGAACCCAGACCATATAATTTCTGAGCATGTCCTCGCTTATCAGTCACAGTAGAACAATTGAGGATCGAGTAACTAGCGAGAAGGCGTAGCATTCGATCGATGATGATTGGGGCATCTGGGTTCTTTGTGGGAAGACGAGAGGCCAGCTCTGAAGCGGAGAACAGAGCCCCTTCACCCTCTTCTGCCATCATCTCTAACAAGTCAAGCTCCATAACTGTCCTCAGCACCATAGGAACGATTGAAATTGTAGCAAGTTGCAAGGCAAATAAACCATCTTCTTCTCCGTCCATCAAAGGTTTCGCTAGCTTCCCAAGATTCATGTGTGTCTCTTAACTGTTGCTGTAGAATGAGCACATGTTTAGCTTAATGAACTTTCCATCTACATATATTCACCCATAATTTTGTCATTAGATTGATAATCCTTAAAAAATAAAGAAGTTTAAACTTGACTGCAATCTAAGTATTTTTAATTAAATTAATCACCGTCGTCATGACTAACCTTCTCCGAAACCTCCAATTCTTTATAATTGATCCGGGGTAGGTAACTTTTTCAACGGGAGAAGTGTCTTGAAATTAATAATATTTTACACAAATTATCATAAATACGTAAAAGTATAAATGAATTATGAATAGGTGAAATTAAGATTTGGACAGGAAATGTAATTAACAGGATGAACATTACGTAAGGCTGTGCGTCATTTGAAGAGTTAAAAAGTTGAAAGTCTACTTTGACCAGCAATATCTTGGAGACTGCTTCTAATTTGGTCATTCCGAAATTGTATAAAATTTTAGACTCAAATCTAAATTTAAATTAAATAAAAAAAAATTAAAAGGCTACCCAATAAATAATATTATTACTGCTAGTATGGGGAAATTTGATTGATTTTCCAATCGGAAATACTTGCTCGAAATATATAAAATAAAAATACAGTATATAAAAGTAGTCGAATTATAATATTAAAAAGGTTAATCATTTTGATAAATTATAATATTAAAATAATTAATTATTTTGGCATATAAAATAATTTAATCACTTATATAAATTTATATTAAAAATAAATTAAATTATAATTTAATCTTGAGTCTTATCATTGATCTATTTTAAAATGATTCACTTTCATAATAAGAAAAAGAAATAACTATCTCTCATTATATAAATTATAAATTATTATTAAATTTATTGAGTTGCATTAAAAATGATATTATTATTTTTTTAATTTAAATTATAAAAAATATATATATATAATAAAATATAATAAAAATTATAAAATAAAATTAATATTATATTTCTGATGTTATTGATTTGATCTTATACGAATATAAAGATAATTCTGATTTAGAAGCAGCAGAAACCACATTATGAGCAATGACCGAGCAGTAAAAATTTGACTTTACATGTACAAAAATATCTTTTATAACTTCTCATAATTTATATAAATTTTCTTTTTCCATCCTGTCTGCACTCCATTCAACATATAGCTCGACCTTGCATTAGAAATAGAAGCTATTCTCCAGGCCGCTTAGCAGAATTCGATTTAAATTAAAAAATTAAATTAAATTAAATTAATTTAATTTAATTAATTTAATTTAATTTTATATTATAAAAATTTTAATTATTTCAGTTCGATTTGATTTTTAAGAGAAAAAAATTAAATAAATCGAATTGAATTGAATAGTAATTTATATAGTCAAATCGAATTAAATCGAATCGAATCAATTTTTGAATTGATTTATTTTTATAAAAAATTTATGAATTATATTTAATTTTATATATATATTAATTGTTTAATTTCATTGATTAATGGTTATTAGGTTCAAACCAAAGTTAAAATTAGACCAAATAACTTGAAAATCAAATCTAAATTAAAAAATAATCAAAAATCAAACCGATCGGTTTAAACCGAATCGAAATAGAGCGATTCGATTCGATTCAATTTTTCACCAATTTCAGTTCGGTTTGATTTCTAAAATTTACGGTTCAATTTTTATAATTTAATTCGATTCGATTCGATTTGATTCGGTTTGAACCGAATGCTCACCCCTACTATTCACATACTTTTTAATTAATTAAATAAAGCATTAAGTAATGATTATTTTATAAATATTAGTGATATATTTTATAAATGTTTATTAATATTTAATTAATAAAAATTTTTAAAATTAAATACATTTCATTATATAAATTAAATATAATTATAAGAAATTAGCATGAATAAAATAAATAGTTACTTGTTAATAATATTTAAATAGCATATCTATAATTATTGTCCTTTTTAATTATTTTACTTGTAACGGCATCTTCAATAGCAATTTTAATTAAACACATTACAAACAATTTTTTTAGATTACCGGTATCTATTTATTTTATTATCAAACAGATAAACTGCTTTTTTCTAAGATAATAGTTTTATAAATAGCGATTTTAAAACAGTAACAATAAAATATAACAACAATGTCAAACAAACCTAAATTGTATTGCATGCATTCTATAAATAAAGTGCATAAATGCCAAATGAATGAATGAAGGTAAGTCTATTGGAACCTCAGCTCCCAGGATTGCATGCAATCCTCCAAAAGTTGAATCTTAGTGTTATCCATCGCCTTATCCTCTGCAATCGTCTAGTTCCCAAACTCGAACTGCTTTGGTACTAAATTGTTAGGTTATTCGCTCATGAACCCAACTCAGTTGCCATTCCTTACTAACACACTGCAAAAAAAAGTGAGTATAGGGGACACATAAAATTGTCCCCAAAACTATGAATAATCGTCCCCAAAAGTATAGGAGACAACATTAATGATTCCCGCCTGTTGTCCTCTTTACCTCCGTACCTTACTCTATAGGGGACAACAAATCATAATTTCATCCCTGAAAAAAGAAACGATAGTCGTCCCCAATATAGGGACAATAGTCATCCCAAATATGGGGACGACAATCATAGTCGTCCCCTAACACAGGGATGATTGTCATCCCCCTATATTGGAATGAATGTCGTCCCCATTGTCCAAACTCAAGGGGGACTATAATCGTCGACGACGCTCGTCCCTAGTTTTGGATCAAATTCAAGGGGGACCATAATCGTCCACCTATCAAAAGGGGACGACATTCGTCCCTATTTAAAGGGGATAATACTTGTCCCCAATTATGGAGACTATAGTCGTCCCTTACTATTAAAGGGACAACAGTCATCCCCTGATAAAAATTGAATAGAAATAATTTTCGTCTTCATATTCTCATATTTTGTCCCCCCATAAAGTTGCTTTTAATATTGGGATATTATATTTATAATTCTTAAAAATATTGATACTCATAAATTTCATATTTAATTCAAAACAACTATATGATAAATGTCGACACTATATTTCAGTTGACCTCTGAAGTCAAGAGACTTGAAAATTGACTTTATAAGCCGCTCTTAACCGATGTCCTTCGATCACAAATGACTTTTCCGAACTCATCGATTGCTCGACCGATCCCACACTTAGTTAATTATTTTCCGATCGCTTATCAGATGGGTTCGAATCAATGACGGGTCTCCGAACCATCCAGTCTTACCTCCGATCTCTCTTTACAAATATTGTGAAACTTCATTTAGCTAATGTTAGGATCGGGCTTCTCACTTGAATGTCCCAGATATTCCTTAAAATAAAGTTAAGGTTTCTGTCCGGTCTAATGACAATCCCGATCTTAAGAATTCAAATCAAGTCTTTCCAATTCTAATGTTCTAATGTTTTACCCTATGTTTGGTCATGATCGAGTCTGATCCCATGCTT
Source organism: Hevea brasiliensis (assembly GCF_030052815.1). NCBI lineage: Eukaryota > Viridiplantae > Streptophyta > Magnoliopsida > Malpighiales > Euphorbiaceae > Hevea > Hevea brasiliensis. Next base: position 2,980,913 of record NC_079497.1, on the reverse strand, counting down.
ATGTGTAATGTTTTTCTGATCTCTTATACTTAGGTTAATGGTTACTTTCAAGTTTAATGTTCCAATACATTCAAACAATTAAGCACTCATACAATTTGAACGCTTGCCGATCTCATCAAGAAATTGAACAAAAAAAGGACTTCAATTCATTTCAAAGTAAAAAATTTACAAGTCATTCGGCTGGAGGGTCTTCCCCAGCCTGCTCTCCAAGTACATCATCGTTTCTCTCATTCATCCTCTCTCTCTCTGGCTCCTCATCGCTCTCATCTTCGGCCTCTGGGGCGAGTTCATTCATCCAGGAGAAGTCTTCTTCCGGATATCGCTTCCTCAGCTCGGCCAGAAGGTCGTTATGGGCGTTCACATAAGCCCCGGCCTCCTTTGTGGTGCTCTCCTCTGCCTTAGCTTGGAGCTCCTCTTCCTTGGCTCGGAGCTCTTCCTCCTTCACCTGAAGGTCTTCAGCATAATGAGAGAGATCGGCAGACTAACCAGCTCGGGAGTCTTCCAGTTCTCGCTCCACCTCTACTATCCTTTCCTCATAATGCTTCATCCAATCTTCCATTCCAGCGATGTAGTCATTAGCAGAGGAGAGCTGAGCTTGTGCAGCTGAGGTGTCCTAAACCGTCTTAAGGATCTCATTCCTTAAGGCATGAGCTTTCTCTCTGATTATGTGCTGATTCGCGATGGCCTCCAAGCCCAAGCTAATTGTCTAAGCTAAGATATCATCAATGCTCTCCTCTGCCAACCTATTTCAATCTTCTTGGAAGCAGATGGAAGCTCTCATGACTTTGGCCAGGCCGGGATTCCCTCTTGTAGAGCGGTTCCTCTCTAGTTATTGGATCAGGAGTTGAGCGCCCCAGGAAAGTGTCCTAACCGTAGGACCCGAGGCCTACCGTTTCACATTGGAAGAGATCCGAAGAGGCGGGGGAGGCGAAAGCTAGATTTGCTGAGGAGCAGGAGCGACGACCTCTACCTCAGGGATCGGTTGCTCCTGAGATCGGGGAGGAGAGCTCGGCACCTCTGCTAAATCATGACGAGGGGTCTGAGCATCAGCAATAGTGGCCCCCTTCATTGCCCACACTTTTCGGGAGACCTCCCTCTTTCGCTTACGGCTCTCCTTGGAAGCATCGCCGCCCGCCATACCTGCACAGAGAGGAAGTCAGTGAGTTCGCTAAGATTTAGAGGCCAGAGATATGGATAGTACCAGGGCTGAGGTCAGAGAGCTAAAGCTCATCGTCTTCGTCAGTGATCAGCCGCATCATCCAATACTTTAGTTCGGCCATAACCGCGTCTAAGCATGAGAATTTCTGGGTGGACACCTGAGACTTTAACTCTTTCACCATGGCATCTTCATCCTTATTTAAGGTGATCTTCTTCGGGATCGGAGCAACCAAGTGTTGCCAACTCCATTGGATACCCTCAAAGTCATTCAGAATCTTACTCCTCAATATGAAAAAGCGGTCCTTCCAATTTTTCAATGAAGAAGGGAGATCAGTAAAGAGGGAGTAGTTCGGCTTAGCCTGAAAGAATCAGAACTCATCATCCTTCCTTCGGGCAAGCCTATGTAGCTCGGCAAAGACTTTAGCCGTGGGTTCTAGTCCCTTAACTCGGCAGAGGCCCAGGAAAGCTATTAAAGTCTGCCAGGAGTTCAGGTGCACTTAGGCTACCGAGACGTGGTGGAACTTCAGGATGGCCTTATAAAACTCATCCAAAGGAAAATGGAGTCCGGCCTTCAGTTGTTCTTCATATACTATGAGGAGATCGATTTCATCAAAGAAGTGATCAGCCCAATGGTCGCTATGGCACTTGATCAGTTCGAAGGAGTCGATCCGCAGGTTGTACTCCTAACTTATGGACTGGAGGTCGGTTTCCCTCAGAACGGACCACAGCTCATCAACTGGTAGGTTTTCCCTCCTCGAAGAGGTTCCTCGCTTCGGTTTGGTAGCCGGACCAGTAATCGGAACAATGGCCGTGCTGGTTTGACCGCCTGATCTATTCACATTGCCCTCTTCAGAAGTCTGCAAAACATGGATAAAAGGCAGGCTTGCAGCTCTCTGACCCTCGGCGTCGCTCGTTTTCAGGAAAAACAAAAGAAGTTAACCAAGAAAAGAATCAAAATCCTTATCGGAATGTGATCAGTGCTGAAAAAACTTGAGAAAACTAGAGAAAATGCTGAGATTGCTAAGAGAGGCTCTGAAAATGACATAAGGAAATGACTGACGCTCCTCACCCCTATTTATACCCGTCTGAGCATTAAATGCTCGCTAAGTCCCAAGCGACGCATCGGTTAGCGGAACTGGTTGCTTCCATGACACGTCGCAAGAAGGTTCCAGAAACATAATAAAATTGAATAAATGAGATCGGTTAGCAAAGGTCTTCGGATCGAACAAACTTCTGAAATCATGATCAGTTAGTGGCGATTCGTTCAGACATTAGATCGAACATGCATATCAGAGATCGGAAAAATAACTAATGCAATAATAAAATAAAAACCTTCAAATAAAATTTTATTTCATTTTTAAAAGATCGGATTACATCATTTGGGTGATCTCAAGAGATTGGATTACATCATTGGGGCAGTCTTTAAAGATCAGATTACATCATTTGGGCAATCTCTAAAGATCAGCACTACATCTTACCTAGTGATGGCCTATGTCAAAGCCTAGTCTTGTGGCTGAATCAAAAGATATGTTTAATCAGAAAGCCAACCACAAGTATTGGATAGATGTGCAGCTCAGATAGGGTGACTATGACCCTCATAATAGTGAGCTGAGTCGTCATTGAAGTCATCGACTAGAACCGAGCTGCAGTCGGGATGCCCAATGTGGTGAGGAGCCAAATGAACTTTAAGAGGCGGTCATCAACATTAAGATTGAAATTAGCAGTCCTCTTGGCCGAGATCGGTCCACCCATTACATCGGTAGACCGATTCGAGATCGGCACGTTGGTCACTTTCGATCTTGATCGGTAAATTAGTTCGGTTCCATCACTATCATCAGATAACGTTCTTATGGTTCTTCGATCGCCGGGGTCATAAACTTTCAAGCGAGAGGTAAAGAAAACAGTCGAGAAAAGATCAAAAGCAGCCATAAATCAGAATCTTTATCGAAGAAGCTTGAATTGGAGAAAAGAGCATTAAAAGAAAAAAGTAATGGAGAAAAGCGAAGTGTGAAGGAGATTTCCCCATCGATGCATATATATAGGGGCTGGGCATTTATTGCATACAGAAACCGAAGTGAATGCATCGGTAACTGAAGAATTAATTGTGTTGACAAAGCAAGTTAGAAAGATCTAGAATGGGAGAGATCGGAAAATGAGAAGGGACCTGATATGAGAGAGATCGGAAAAAGGAAAGGGTCATAATAGGGAGATCAAAAGAAATAGAGATCGAAAAGCATGGAGAGATTAACTAACTTTCAATCAACTCTCTTCATAATCAGAGTAAGCATTGCAGGCGAGATCAAATCTGTGCCACACGCCTCATTTGCAGAAGCGCCTGCCTAGCTGACAGACGCCAAAACAATTATGACAGTCCCATACATTTCGATCTCCACTGAGGATCATAATTGTAAGGATGGACCCGGAGCCCTTGGATCAAAAAGCGGACGATAAGTTCGACGCTTTTTATTCCCAGCCTTCGGATTCATCTTGTAAGGCAAGAACCCGAGCCGTTGGATTAAAAGAAAAAAAGACAGATATTTTGAATAGAATCCCAACCCTCCATTTTGATTCTCTTTAATTCTCAGACATCGGATTATGTCCTCTTGAATCTAAACCCTCCATCTTCCCTGATGAGATCCTAACCCTCCATGGTGGGCACCCGTTCCCTATAAATACCTGCATGCAATACTGTAGAGGGGACGAAAAAAAAGGGGCGGTGATTATAGTGGAAAAACTCTGAAATTTGATTCAGTCTTGCTACGTTGCCATTCTGAGCTTTCGAGAAACTTTGGAAACCAGTTTTCTTAAGTATCTTCATTGAAGGAGTCCTGAACCCTGAAATTTTCATTTTCAGTACCCGTTCATCGCTCCGTAAAGGCCATTTTCTTTATTCATTTTCATTCCCACTGCCTCGATATCAATACATTACTCTCTTTGTTCAACTTCATTCCAACCTGGTTCCTGCTACTTCGAGTAAGTTTTAGTCTTTCAGCCGTCGGCTTCCACGTCTACAAGATTTATGGACACTAGAGTTTACTCCATCTATCTCCTCAACTTCCACAGGTAAGTGTCTAGACTGTCATTTTGTTGAATATTCGTGCTTTACTTTCTCCATTTTTATTCTTAAAATTTATTTTATATTCAGTCTCACAAAAATCCCAAAGTAGATTATCCAGGCCAATAGTTATCTTCCTGGTCTTCTTTTTCTATTCATTCGTAAACTCTATTTATCTCCTTTTAGTTTTCATTTCCTTTGAGAATTGACGTTCAAGTCGTGGACAACTTGTAGATAATCTAAAAGATATTGGTAGAAGTATCTTAACATGAGGGCTTTGGGCCGGAATGAATAAAAAGTGACAAAAGATAGGCGTAGCAAAAGTCAAATAGATCAGAAGTAAGAATAGGTCAAATAAACTAGTTATGAGATCGGGCCTCAGAACGAAACTAGGCGAAAATACAATAAATCGGGAATTAAGATGAGATTGGATCCTGGACTAGCGATAAAAGAGTTTGGATATTGCTAATCGAATAATTCTAATAAAATGATCAGGCGGAAGATCGGCATAGAAGTTCGGTCTTTCATCCACTATCTAGTTTTAAGGTCCCGTAGGCTAGGAAAAGCTTTACCCGGACTCCCTGTGTCTTCAGTACTTCGACCCCTAAAAAAGAGGGGTCCAAAAGACCTCTTACCTGAATTCTTTGTTCCAAATTCTTACAAAACTCCATCCTAATGAACATACTTTGAGAGATCAGGGGAAAGTTCTTACCCGATTCTCATTGATGCATGCATTTTAGATCATCATTTAGATGTAATTTTTGCACATAATTTACCCTTGTTCATAGCTATTATTATAGATATTAGCATATATTTAGTCAATTTTATAATTTTCACACTTCTTAGTCTAATTTTTGGAATTTATTTGTTTTGTAGGCTAAATTTGGAGAAATTTGGTATATTTGATCAAAGTAGCCATTTAGAGGAGATTAGAGTTGAATTGCAAAAATTTTTAAAGTTGAGAAAAAAAATGGCCGAGAGCGACACAACCTGCAGCACAACCGATTTAGCTTATGTCACAGGTTGTGTCGGATCATCAGATATTCAGGCCGAGAGCTACACAACCCGTGACACAACCCGCGACACAACCGATCCAACTTATGTCATTTTTACTAGAAATGGCTGACGTGGCATTTGCGTTACTCTGACTTTTTACCTCACTTTCTCTGGAACCTTCCCCATTTTTACCCATTCTAGGGCAGTCCCCTCACCTATATAAAGTCCCCTTTATCATTTTCTTTCCATAAGAGAGCAAGGGAGGCAATTTTGGCAAGAAAAGAAAGTGAGAAAGAGGGAGCACGTGAAGGGCATTTCTGCAGCAGCAGCAGGAGCTCGTTCTGCACTTTTCTGCAGCAGATTCTTCTGCATTTTTCTGGGTTCTTCTATTCCTTAACTTAGATTTCTATTATTTCTTCATTTATACACTTGGGTTTGTCTTGAAACAATGATTTGTGAGTAGTTGTTTGAGATTCTAGAGATGGGTTTGTAAATATTGTTTTGGATTGTGGTTTTGAACTGATTTAGCCATTTAAATGAAGATTGTGATATTTTGATTTATTGCTTGTGAGCTTGTTGCCTTGCTTGATGAATGGGCCCTCATTAAGTTAAGCTTTAATCCTTAATAGATGGACTGAAAAGTGAATATTAGGGATAGATAATCTTGCAATAAACTTTGTTTTCTTGGTGTTAGAGATAAGCTAGGAGAATTAAGGGGACTTTCCAAAATCAATTAGAGCTTTAATTGGGCTTTTGTTAGGTTTGAAATACCGTGAAAACAGGGTTTGATTTAATGAAAACCAACTTTGAAATGCTTGAAAAAGGTTTCAAAAATTTAAGAATTGATTTCCCTCAAAATTGCAATTCTCATGTGTTCGGCTAAATTAGGGATAAACCACATGCAAACAATATGGAAAATCCAATCTCTAGAATCACTTTAATTTTTATTGAATTTAGATTTAATTCCTCCAAAATTTATAAATAGCAATTTTCAATTTAAATCTTAGTAATCTAGTTTAATTAATTTAGTTAATTGTTTAATTTAGTTTAAACTCCTCAAATACCAATTTTAATTTCAAATTTCATTTTACATTTTTAAATTTTGTCATTCTAATTAGCTTATACTTTTATTTCCAATTTAAGGCACAATTCCCTGTGGGATCGATATCATTTTTTTAAAACTATACTACTGTGACCCGTGCACTTGCGGACACACGTATCACTCATTCAAAACTTGAATAAAATTCGGAGATTGGAGGAGAGTTCTTATCTGAGATCCCTCGCTTAAAGCGTTAAACATAATACTTTAAGAGATCGGGGGAGAGTTCTTACCCGATTCTCGTCCAAAATTTCAATAAAATATATGGAGATTGGAGGAGAGTTCTTATTCTAGATCCCTCGCTTAAAAATTTAAATAGAATATTCTAAGAGATCGGGAGAGAGTTCTTACCTGATTCTCAGCCAAAACCTCAAAAAAAATATGTGGAGATCGAAGAAGAGTTCTTATCCGAAATTTTTCACTTAAATTAATATACCAAGGGATCGGGAGAGAGTCCTTACCCGAATTCTCTTAACTAAAACCCGAATTAAAATACCACGACTTCAATACATAAAGTAACCCCTAAACAAAATCTGCTACCCGACACCTACTCACTAAGGGTCATCTCATGTACTCACGTCCTTGGGTAGCCCTGAATAGTGAAATATTAAATATTCCTTTTATCCTTATGAAGGATTAACATCGTCACTCCAACCCCCAAAATTACCAATTTTAATTTATAAGGAGCATAATGTTAAATATGCTTACCCTTGTTAAGGGACGAGGTGGGGTGCCTAACACCTTCCTCACCCGTATACGGACCTCGAACCTAGAATCTCTGTTTTCGAAGTGGTTTCTTCTTAATCTACCTTTACAAATGGTTTTCTTTAATTTCCCTCAAAATTAAAGTGGCGACTCCTCACTTTTCCCACTTCGGTGAGAGTTCGTCTAGGCAACCGCAAAATACCTTGCGACAATAAAATTAATATTCAACAATAAAATGCAATATAAGTTTTAAAGTATGATATAACAATAATTTTTAAGTGTACGTATCTAGTATGCAAAATAAACTTAAATCTATCTACTTTTATTCCTAATTTGTTCATACTTGATAATATTCAAAATAAAACTCATATGATAATAGTAGTCTTCAAACTCTAATTCAACTTCATTGCTAGCCTGCAAGCCTTCATCACTAGATCTGTTAATCATACAATAGATTTAAATGAAAGGTCATTTAGAAAGTAGTTTTTCCAATTCATGAAATTAAATATATTTAAAAAGTACTTACTATTGTCATATTCTGACTTTATCCTGACTTTCTGACAATGTCACTTGTGACAGTTGCTAACTAATTGTTGGTTCATTGTTGTATGGTGAAAATGATTTCCCTTCCACAAACTAGAACCATCAGAGATGGCAAAGAAAAAGGCATGTTCTATTGTGAAGAGACATGGCCTAGATAAGTAAGTACCAAATAAAAAGTGATTAGAAAATTTACGCAGGATTGGACATTCTCACCTTATGAGCATATTCAACATAATTTTCATGAAAAAGCTTGAAATGCTGATGCAGAGATGATCGGCCTCAATGGAATCAGCAGCAACAGATCGAAGATTTGATGAGGCCTGAGGAACAAAAACCACCTTAGGACCACTAGGAAGTTCTTTGCTTATGATCTATGAAGTTTCTCCCTCTTTCCATTCTTAGAGATTGGGGATTTCTTCTCCACATCAACATGTATGGGAAGCAATAAATTCCATGTTTTCATTTCAAGCACAAAACATTCTTGCATTGAGGTGACTCCTATAATCCATGAGTATCCAAATGAATCTGATAATGCCTCAAAACCACATAGGGATGAGGAATTATCTGCCTGGCATGTGCTAAGGACAGGATGCACAGAGGGAGCTCGGACAATCTCTTCCTTCCCACTGGACTTACTGGTAAATGGAAGAAAGTGCAACAATATTGAATCTATCCCACCATCATGAACTGAATATAGATTCTTTCAGGCATAAGAGGATCAGAAAACATCATAATATTAGATTCACTTTCTGTTTTCCTTGGCAAAGCCAAATCCACAATTGCAAGTCTCAACAATGGCGGTGGATGGCTTAACCAAACAGTACGATCAAGTGGTTGATCAAGCTTCACAACAGGAATCTCACTCGAGGTCAATTCACAAATCATTGCAAGAGCACAAATACGGTCATGGGAATCAACACGAACACGAGGTGGGCTACCAATAGTCCATACTGGCTGGATTTCATCAGCATCTATTTGCAATTGCCCTCCACTCCATGCGATCACCAAATTGAATCTTTGCTGATGACATTATAGAGAAAACTGACTGCACGACCTTCACATTCTACACCCCGAACACCTGAGTCTTCTTCCCCACCATGTACTCTCTGTAAAGGCCCCTAGATAAACAAAACAAAAAGGTTTGTTAGTTTCTTGAAGATATCAAATTTACTGCTGCAAATTTCATGGAGCAAAAATTTTAGCTTAAAACCTTCTTCACTGGAAAACATTAATACAATTTATCCAGACCAGCTAAGAAAAATCATGGGATCGTGTATTGAGATTTGAGAGATGTGCAAGGCATCCTTTGGAACGTCTGAAGACCTCCATAAGAAGTCATTCAATTGAGTAAATAGAATAATTAATATCTAGATGTATTGACTTTTAAAACTTATTACAGTGCTGAACGAAAATTATTAGAGTCTCAAGCTCATTCAAACCAATGCAATTAAGAAGAGAGAGAGAGAGAGAGAGGAGAAGAAGAAGAAGGAAAAAAAAAATATATATATATATATATATATGGAACAATTGGGCAAAGGATGAAAAGCACCTTCCAAATCTTGCAGTTTCAAGCTCATTCAAATCTTGCAGTTTCAGATTTTTGAAGAAGATAAAAAGATGAAAAGCACCTTCCAAATGGAACAATTGGGCAAAGGATGTAAACTGAATCGTCACCGAATAAAATAAAAACCTGCACAATTACCAAAAGTTAATTAATTAATAAATGGATAAATAAGTGATGAAGCTGCTACACAATGAAAACACTAGTATTCAAATAATCCAATGAGCATGTAACACAATTAAAAATAATGAGAACGCAGAAAACTTGTCATTAGGCTGGATATTGGCATTGAAATCAAAATATGTTAAATGGAGAACAAAAGGAAACAGCATTAAGACTTGATGTTGATGCTATAATGCCTCAGAAAGTAATTACGAATAATAGCTATAATGCCTCAGAAAGCATCTGCAAATAATAGTGATGGAATCTTAAGCACAAAGGATATTCGTCCAGAAAAGTTTGCAGCTAATATCAAAGATTAGCACCTGAAAATTACGGCTAGTTTCCACTTTCTAGAACAGAAAACCACAACTACAACCAGAATATTAGAACTAAGCACCTAAATCATACACGAAAAGAAACTGTGAACAAGGGAGTACCAGAAATATATTCACATGCATACATATATATACATCATGTGTTAAAATACTAAACATCATGTATTAATAATAAAATACTAAACATCATGTAGCATTATAGATGTCAACTAAACTTACGCTAAACCTGTCCCACAAGTGGTCTCCTCCATAAGAAAAATCTACTGGACAGATTGATGCAGCATGTCTAGATCTAACTGGTTCAACTGGCTGTAGATAATACTCCTGCTCTGGTTGCAGGAGATGTGAAGACAAATCAAAAAGTCTAGCAAGGAACAAGGAAAAAGGAAAATGTCAAAATGACATAAATCCCATCCACACCCAAAAGCAACATTCACAAACATTAATAATTGAGGACCACCTTTATCAAATTTTTCTTGCAAGATTTCAAGTTGACATATTTCAGATGACCACAGATACGAGCTGGCATTATTACAAAATTAAATTAATTACTATTTTTTTTTATACTTTGAATTGCCACTACTATGAAAAAGTTAACCTTGATCATATGACTAAATTGCAGCAGCAATCCTATTAATTTAACTTGATCATGAGTTTCAGTGTTAGCTAACAATTTCACTTATAATACTCTTTTCTGCATGCTGCTAATCAATATGAACCAACAACTTAACTCTGCCAGAACAACCACCATATTTAGCATCTCTTCCTTTGTTTGTTGAGATGCAAGCACTCAGATAAGTAAATACACCTCCATTTCTCAAAATGATATAGTCCAAACAATCAAAATAAAAATTGTGATACCTCAAAACAGAGTCAGAAGAAAGGATTCCTAAATGTGTATCACTGTAAGGGTGCCATGCAACTTGCAGTGTGCGTATCAAATTGCTTTCATTGAAATAGATTTGGGAACCAACTGAAACAGTCCTGCACAGAAGGTGAACAACAAAATGGGAGTTTATAGCAGCCCAAAGATTACAGTTAGAATAAACTAAACTAATTCAATAAAAAGAGAGTATGTATATGCATATTCATTGCATGGTGGATCTACACATGTTACATGTATACATATGCCAATGTGCCATTACTTTAGGTAAGTAATGGGCTTGCTAAAAAATTGAATAAGGGTTACAATCTAAATCGTAAATTATTCATCAAAACAAATCCGGAATCACAAATCATATCACACACACACATATAAATGAAAAGGGCATAACCAATTTCCATCGGTACCTGCAAACAATGGTTTTGTCCTTGTCAGAAGTTCGTCCATAGAGGTACACAACACATCGGCCATCTGAACCAGCCAAAATTATATTTAATCTTTTTTTGGTCGGTAAAATTATAAAAATATAATTTTGGTCAGTAAAATTACAAAAAAATATTAAATAATATTAAAATATATTGATGAATATATAATTTGATCGGTAATAATTAAAAAAATTTATAGAATAATTATAAAAAAAACTAACAAAAACAATTTTAGTCGGTAAAATTACAAAAAAATTCAAATAATTTTTAAATAATATTATAACTTATTTTATTTTATTTTAAACTAGTATGTGTTTTATTTTGTTCACTTCAAAAGTAAATTTTTTTAGCTAGTACAAGTGATTCGACTCTATTGAAAATAAATCCCAATTCGTTGTGTATAATTTTGAGATTCGATATAATTATATAATTATGTAAAAAATCTTAAGATGCTTCTAATTTTGACATTTGGAGGCTAAAAATTTTTGTCGTCTCTTATACTTATACTTGTACCCTTAACTCACACTTCAGGAACGAAATATATAATTATTCCCTATATTTGATATTTATTTTATTTTATTTTTAATTATGGTAGAGAAGTCATCCCCAATTCTAAATGGTAATCCAATTAGGGACAAAAAATGTCACGACCCAACCTATGGGCCGGACCGGCACTAGGACCTGGGCTAGCCTAAAGCCCCCGAGGCCCGTAGTAAGCCTTAACTATTCATTAACCCAACTCTAAGGCCCATTTGGGCCCAATTTCAAGAAAACAAATGGACAGAGTCCGGCCATAAAATGGACTTTCCAACGGGGAGTTTTCGACTCACCCGACCTGTAAACACAATAAACAATCCATTGGGGAGCTCAGCTCACCCTCCACATACTCATCAACATAATAATAAATGAGAGCTCAGCTCCCTCATCCAATCCATCAAACAGACTTAAAATATTAAGTTTACAGGTCCAACATGATAACAATATTACAGACCATAATCAAATAATTTCTGCTAACACATGCGGAAATTCTAGGAGTAATTAAAATTACACAAATATTGATAAACAACCTGCGAGGTAGAAAAGCAGGTTAACCCATAACAAAATATCCTCCTGTGGCCTGTAAAAATTTTTGAACAGGAGTGAGCGTTCGACTCAGAGAGTAAAATATCAATCTTAACTATAATCTCTATAACTATCTGAAACTAATGCAATCCTGTAGAGTGAAATGCAACATTTACATCATATTCACATCATAGCATCAAAAAGGTAATTTGGAGCACTCACGCACCCTGTAGCATCAATCATAATATATTGGGAGCTGATCCCCTATACAGCTCTCTTAAATCCAACTTGGTGCCAGCGAAGAACTCAAGCCGGACTTTCGCTTAATACCAAATCGGGGTCCCAGCGAAGAACTCAAGCCGTGTCTACCCCGAAGGACCGGGTCCCAGCGAAGAACTCAAGCCGTGTCTACCCGTCCTATCCATAGTCCACACCACATCACACGCACGCCAACGCACGCACACTGCTCCAAATTACCACAACAACATCATGGCACTTTAACATTTATCAATGCATCATAAATCGTGCCTAGAGTTTAACTACATAAATATATGCATATAAGTGATGCATGGGCATGTTGAACATATAATAATATCGAAATTACAATTAAAATTAATATTTTACTCACAGACTTGGCAATCAACTGTGGCGGTGGCAGAGGAAGAAGGCATCGGCTCACGACAATTATATTACAATTATTTAATACAAATGACCCAATACAAATCAAGAAAAGACCAATTACGTCTAAGTCGTAGAAAATCCAGTGAGTCTCCCTATACCTAGGACCTACCCAACCTGCAAAAGGGCTAAAAACGCACTTCTATACTCACAATCCATACATCAACAGTTCAATCATATCACACAGCCCCTCCTGGGCCCATCAAATCAATCATCCATCACAATACGCAAAATTTCAATTTAGTCCTTATTATTGATCATTTTTGCAAAAAGCGCCCAAACAAGCTCTAAAAATTATAAAACTTTGCCCATGGTCCTTAGCAATATTACTAAGCTATTGCAAAAGAATCGTAATTTTCTAAGCTACCACGAATATTTTATGGATTTTTAATCCTATTTAAGCACTAGAAAATTACGAAAAAGCAAGGTTCGGGTTTACCTTTGCCGATTCGACTTGAGGAACGCTCGGGATGCACGACAATGGTGGGGTAGCCAAAACCTCGATCCAATTCGGAGACTTTTCCAGAGTCGGTCTGTTCGCCGAAATTCACAATCCGGACAACCGCCGAATTTCCGCGAATTGAGGATACCTACACGAAGCCCAATAATAATATATAAAAATCAAGGGTGTTACATTCTTCCCCTTACGTAAAAATTCGTCCTCGAATTTTACACAAGGCGAATAAAGTACATGATTACACATTGAGCAGATAGGTACTTGCTACGCATGTCCCGCTCGATTCCCAGTGCACTCTTTCACCGATCGGCTCCTCCACAAAACCTTAACCATAGGGATCTGTTTTGATTTTAGCCGTCTCACTTGGTAGTCCACTATGCTCTGAGTTGCTCCTCAAATGTCAAGTTCTCCTTTAGTTCTATTACATCCGACTGTAGTACATGAGAAGGATCGGGAATGTATTTCTGAGCATGGAGATGTGAAACATGGGATGAACGTGAGAAAGGTTGGGTGGTAGCTCCCAACCGGTAGGCAACTGCTCCAACTCTATCAGTAACCTCAAAGGTCCAATATACCGAGCTGCCAACTTGCCCTTCTTTCCAAATCTCACGACTCCTTCATTGGAGAAACCTTCAGAATACATAGTCGCCACTGCAAACTACACATCCCTCCGTCTGGGGTCTGCATAACTCTTCTGCCTACTGAAAGCTGTTTTCAGTCGTTCCCTGATTAAAGGAACTATCTCTGAAGTGTTCTGCACTAGATCTACATCATGCACCTTCGCTTCCCCCATTTCCGTCCAACACAGAGGAGACCTACACTTTCTTCCATATAGTGCCTCATAGGGTGGCATCCTATCTTTGGAGTGATAATCGTTGTTGTAGGCAAACTCCACCAAAGCTAGCCGCTCATCCCATTGACCTCCAAAATCCAAAACACTCATGCGAAGCATGTCTTCCGCTTTTTGGATTGTCCTTTCTGATCGTCGTCTGTCTCGAGGTGGAAAGCCGCATCAAGTTCAAGCGTGTGCCAAGTGCCTCCTGCAACTTTCTCCAAAACCGAGAAGTGAACTGGTGCCCTCTGTCAAATATTATGTAAGACTGAACTCCATGCAATCTGACTATTTCTCGAATGTAGAGCCGCATCTTGTGCCACAGAGTAGGTACTCTTTACACGCATAAAGTGAGCTGATTTGGTCAGCCGGTCTAAAATTACCCATATCGAGTCATATCCTCGCGTGGGACGAGTCAAACCAGTCACAAATTCCATACTGATCATTTCTCACTTCCATTCCGGGATAGGGAGCTCTTGCAGCTTCCGACGGTCTCTCGTGTTCAAACTTCACCTTCCGACAAGTCAAGCACTTGGACACAAAGTCTGCTATGTCTCTCTTCATGCCATTCCACCTAGCTATCTTTCACATCATGATACATTTTGGTGGAACACAGGTGGACATCGTAAAGTGTGTAGTGTGCCTCTCGCATGATTTCATTCCCGAGGTTGTCCACATCGGCACACATATCCTAGAACCATGCACTAGGGCGCCATCATTGGCAAATCCAAACTCACCACCTTCACCTTCTTTGTACTCTTTCTATGATCTTCATCAATTGTTGGTCTCTGTGCAGGGAAACTCTAACTCTGTCCCTCAAGTCTGGCCTCACTGAAAAGTGAGCCAACAATACCCCATCATCTGAAAGATCTAGGATTAAACCTTGATCCATTAACTCATGTACTTCCTGAATCAACGGTCTCTTCTCTCACAAATGTGCGCCAAACCGCGGAAGATTTCTGCTCAAAGCATCTGCTACAACATTGGCCTTCCTGTGGTGGTACCGATGGTGCAATCATAGTCTTTCAGAAGCTCCATCCATCTCCTCTGTCTCAAGTTTAAATTCCTCTGTTGGAAGATGTACTTTAAACTCTTATGGTCGGTGTATATCTCGCACACTTCACCATACAGATAGTGTCTCCAGATTTTCAGTGCAAAGACTACAGCCGCCATTTCCAAATCATGGGTGGGGTAGTTCTGCTCATGCCTCTTCAGCTGCCTTGAAGCATAAGCCACTACCTTTCCATTCTGCATCAAAACACACCCAAGGCCAACTCTGGAGGCGTCACAGTACACGGTGTATCCTTCACCGCTCATAGGTAGTGTTAACACAGGGGCAGTGGTTAGACACTCCTTATCCTCATCATTATAACTGACTCTATCGAGCTCTCTTCCTGTCCTTTGCATCTTATCCACTTCCCTTTTCCTATTTTTGGTATTGTTGGTATCTTTTCAACCTGCTGTACTTATTCCTTAATTTTAGTCCTATCTCATCCTTACACCTTTTCCTTCAAAGATGTCTATCCCATCATCATCTTTAACTTTCTTTTTATTTCTTAGTCTTATCTTGAATACTAGTTTCATTACTTCAAGAATTCTAACCCTATGATTTACTCCTACCAGCACATTCTTCACCTTATGTAACACTTACAATTACCCATAGAAAAATTTCATCTATTGAATCTCATCCATAAATAGTACTTCCTCCAGCTCATAGTTTAAAACAGTTGCAAGCCTTAGTAGCTAACTCAATTTGACTCCTGTCACTATTCTGATCGTCCTTTCATACTTAACACTAGGTACATACTTACTGTCATTCTCATATCAGGAAATTATGTATGAATTGGTGCCTATCAAAATCTCAAATAACTAGGTCTCCTTGCCTCAGTCTCTGCTCCTTATATAACGCTCTGGAATCAAAAACACGAGCTAAACTTGAAAAGAAAGAAAATATCCTCTTATATTCAAATACACCCGATTGTCATATTATAACGTTTCACCTAAGTTTCTTGGTCTTTCTCTCCAAATTTCATCATCTCCTAGCACAATTATGCTCTACCTATAAGGTATCATCTGCATGAACACTTTACCATACCATTGTCCTTCCTGACATAATATTTTATAATTTATTAACTTTACTTATACTCGACCTCTGATTCATATCTATCATCGTTTATATTGTGCCCATAACTTTTGTTGATCCCTGAAAGATTTCTCTCACTAATAGATTCTTCCTACACTAATTCCACCCTTATCTATGGTCATTAATTTGATCCTTGAACTTTCTAGTGATTTATAACCACCCAGACTTGTCACTTCTCGTTCTACCCCTACTATTGTCCTGTCGTTATTGCTTCACTACAAAGTGATTCTGTTGATCACACTAAAAATGTTTGCCTGACATTCATAACGAACCTCTAACTACCTTCTCACTATCTCAAAAGTCTAACCTAAAACCTATGTGTCATTATCTATCATTCTTTTCCTCTCATCATACCTATTTGATCCCTTAGACTGACTTTTATTCAACTTACTGCTTACTAACTTCTCTTTCTCTACCTATTTAGGTAGTCCGCAATACCATCGCACACCTTCTAGCATTTACTCATTATTATTGTATTCCATATCTCCATCACTATTCTTGCTAATATGGTCCCATTTTGGGTTCTCCATCCTTGTCATTCACCTTGCCAAAAATAACACTTAGCCTACCCTATATCTTAACTTTGTTCCTTTTATTATGCGCTCTTTAGGTTGTCCTTTCATTTATTTCCTTTGTCTCACCCAAAATAGAACTTGACTATTCTATCCCTGGTTCCATTCTTCTTCCTAACATAATAGCTGTACTTGCTAACTATATCTTTCAGAGTCTCTATCGCGTTATCATATGTCTGTGCTACTCAGATTTGGTCCTTTGACCACTCTAGCTAGTACTCCCACTGGCACTTAGATTATATTGCATCTGTAATCAATTATCCCAATTTTCATTCTACACTTTCTCTATCTACTGGCCTTCTGTGATTTATCTTCGCTAATTTATTACTCTTAACACTATTATAATTAGATTATACTATTGTTTTGAATAATTTGAAATTAGAAAGGAACTCAGCAAATTACAGTCATACTTTTATTGTATGATCTCTATTCTTATCCTTTAGCTTACATAATACCCTTACTACCTCGAGAACTGATTCTGCAGTAATTTTATTTATTATTATTTTTATTATTATTATTATTATTATTATTATTTTCCATGTTTACTCAATTCCAAAACTTAAGATTTCGGGCACCCAAACCCGTCATTCAATTCAAAGGATTTACATCCATCGTGATCTGATTATATATGATTCCTATAATGGAACTTGTATCCTCTCCAGGATACCCGAGCCAACTACTCTCTACCACACTCTACAGTCCCATCTGGGGCACTATTTTATGGGTCACCATTATTAGTAATAACTTTCGGTCCCTTCTGAAAAGATAGGACTAAACCCTAACTTGCTGCAACAAAGGTACTACATTTACCACCTTGCCCAAAACCATGTCAATCTAATGTCTCTCTTATCATATCATAGCTCTGTAAATCATATATTCATAGTTTCGACATTCTCTAGGTAGTAGGGTTGTACTTTATTCCATACTGATACACACAAGGTATACTATTCTCACTAAGCTCTAAGCAAAATGTTTGTCATCTTTGCAAAACCATCCAAAATTTCATACCGAAGACTAGATGGTCTCACTCTATAGGTGTCACCTTTACTTTGCAACTCTTACTGTAACTCTAGCTCATGCTAGGGTAACTGGGTCACTGACTCTAGTTACCACCCAACTGTGAACTTCGATATTCTAGCTCTAGATCCCTAACCAGGAGTTCCCAACTCCTTTGCAGATATAGAACTCTGTTCTGGCATTACTGTACCAAAACAGAGACTGCCTGCAACATCCTCATCATAAGCACTACAGGGAAGTACGCAGCTCTACACAATAATCTCATGTCGATCATGTCTGCGACTTACAGAGCAGACATCGAGAACATTGTATAGTTACTACGATACGTCCTGACAGACTAGGTCTCTTAATCTCTTATCTCTCTTGAATCTTCTATTATCATAAACTTATTCTGACGGGGTCATCCACTGATGACTGCCTGCAGTGGTATCCTCATCCTTATCTAGGGCAACTGTACTTTCAAGGCTCACGTTTATGTACTCGTGCCTTGCACGAAATGGGCACACCATTTAAACCCATACAGACAGAAACATAGCATTTCTTGGAGTACGTATCCTCATGATGGACCTCACATGTCTACTAACTCTATTTCACATTTCTGTGTACTCCACGAAAATCAAGACACTAACTAAGGTAATCTTATATTTCCCGAGGTATAACGTAGAATCTAGAAACAAAGAATTACAGGAAAAGACGAAACAGAATCCTATACTCCGCATGTGACTCCTAGTAGACTCTTCCCAACACTTAGATAATTTTTCCCTATGAATCTGGAGCCTAAGCTCTGATACCACATTTGTCACGACCCAACCTATGGGCCGGACCGGCACTAGGACCTGGGCTAGCCTAAAGCCCCCGAGGCCCGTAGTAAGCCTTAACTATTCATTAACCCAACTCTAAGGCCCATTTGGGCCCAATTTCAAGAAAACAAATGGGCCAGTCCGCCATAAAATGGACTTTCCAACGGGGAGTTTTCGACTCACCCGACCTGTAAACACAATAAACAATCCATTGGGGAGCTCAGCTCACCCTCCACATACTCATCAACATAATAATAAATGAGAGCTCAGCTCCCTCATCCAATCCATCAAACAGACTTAAAATATTAAGTTTACAGGTCCAACATGATAACAATATTACAGACCATAATCAAATAATTTCTGCTAACACATGCGGAAATTCTAGGAGTAATTAAAATTACACAAATATTGATAAACAACCTGCGAGGTAGAAAAGCAGGTTAACCCAGAACAAAATATCCTCCTGTGGCCTGTAAAAATTTTTGAACAGGAGTGAGCGTTCGACTCAGAGAGTAAAATATCAATCTTAACTATAATCTCTATAACTATCTGAAACTAATGCAATCCTGTAGAGTGAAATGCAACATTTACATCATATTCACATCATAGCATCAAAAAGGTAATTTGGAGCACTCACGCACCCTGTAGCATCAATCATAATATATTGGGAGCTGATCCCCTATACAGCTCTCTTAAATCCAACCTGGTGCCAGCGAAGAACTCAAGCCGGACTTTCGCTTAATACCAAATCGGGGTCCCAGCGAAGAACTCAAGCCGTGTCTACCCCGAAGGACCGGGTCCCAGCGAAGAACTCAAGCCGTGTCTACCCGTCCTATCCATAGTCCACACCACATCACACGCACGCCAACGCACGCACACTGCTCCAAATTACCACAACAACATCATGGCACTTTAACATTTATCAATGCATCATAAATCGTGCCTAGAGTTTAACTACATAAATATATGCATATAAGTGATGCATGGGCATGTTGAACATATAATAATATCGAAATTACAATTAAAATTAATATTTTACTCACAGACTTGACGGCAATCACTGTGGCGGTGAGAGGAAGAAGGTCATCGCTCACCTGACAATTATATTACAATTATTTAATACAAATGACCCAATACAAATCAAGAAAAAGACCAATTACGTCCTAAGTCGTGCCGAAAATCCGGCAGAGTCTCCCCTATACCTAGGACCTACCCAACCTGCAAAAGGGCTAAAAACGCACTTCTATACTCACAATCCATACATCAACAGTTCAATCATATCACACAGCCCCTCCTGGGCCCATCAAATCAATCATCCATCACAATACGCAAAATTTCAATTTAGTCCTTATTATTGATCATTTTTGCAAAAACTGCCCAAACAAGCTCTAAAAATTATAAAACTTTGCCCCGCGGTCCTTAGCAATATTACTAAGCTATTGCAAAAAGAATCGTAATTTTCTAAGCTACCACGAATATTTTATAGATTTTTAATCCTATTTAAGCACTAGAAAATTACGAAAAAGCAAGGTTCGGGTTTACCTTTGCCGATTCTGACTTCGGGAACGCGCTCGGGATGCCTGACAATGGTGGGGTAGCCAAAACCTCGATCCAATTCGGAGACTTTTCCGGTAGCTGGTCTGTCTGGCCGGAAATTCACAGATCCGGACAACTGTCGAATTTCCGCGAATTGAGGATACCTACACGAAGCCCAATAATAATATATAAAAAATCAAGGGTGTTACAAAAAATATATTAATCCCCTATAATATAAAAAAATTATGATTTGAGGACTATAAAAAAAATTGATCCATAAAAATTGTCCCCTGTACTCACTTTCTTTGTAGTGACAATTGAATACAGAAGATAGAATAGAAGAAGAAGGAGGAGGAAGATAGAAGCAAAGAAAAAGAGAGAAAAAAATTAGAGGAAGAAAATGAAATTCTTTATTTCATTCATTCGGTACTTATACAGGTGTATGTGCTTATACAATTGCAATACAATTCAGTTGTTTAGTTACACTATCCAGCTCAGCCTATTCTGCTGCAAAAAATATGACGGTCCCTTAACTCTCACAGCTAACTCTTACCAACCCCTCAAGTCACAACATTCCATTTTATCCAAATCAAATGACAGCTTAGCACCTGAAAAATTTTTCAGAAGAAAGTTCTTTTGTTAAAAGATTGAATTTTGAATTTGAGTCCCTCCCCACTTGATATCCATCGAACAATAAAAATCATTAAATGTCATTTGATTTTCAATGCATAGATATCCGTTCGTTGTTAATGACAAACAATGAAAAGCATAAGGAAAAATGAAATTGTTGTGATCTTTTGTTATTATCTCCTACAAATGTAGGATCATGAAAATATATTCTTGAAAGCTTCGTTTGCAGCCATTATTATTATTATTTTTATCTTTTTTGTTAATGTTAATATCAATCGTAACTCTTATGTTATGGACAATATGACTAGCATGCAAATAATTGATATACTAATGTTACCATAATTAATTATATATCACATTTATGTATTATATGTGCATCAATTGAAAGTTAGGGTTACGAGTAGGATTTAGATTTTATATATAGATACCTGCTATTCAAATCGGTTTAGTTAATAGAGTAACGGGTTCAGGGTACTCTTGATATTCTCTTACTAAATTCATTTACCTAAACGGGATAAGATATCCATGGATATCAGTATATACTACCAATGAAACAGGGAAAATAAAATGATTTATTAAAATTTACGGATAAATTCAGATTTGTCAAAATAAATCTACAGCCGGCACTCTGCCGAATTTTCTATAAAATTTACGGATAAATTCAAATTTATCAAAATTAAAAATAAATGAATTTAAAAGGGATAAATTGTAATAGAAATAAAAATTGGTACTCCGGCATACTGAGTGGCATAACTTACTCGGCTACACTGTAGACGAGTAAGGGGTGTCACAATACCAGTATATACTACCAATGAAACAGGGAAAATAAAATGATTTATTAATGAGTTGGATTTGATTATTACATGCCAATCTATTAATTCTGTTTTTTTTTTATTTTTAAAAGAATAAAATTGATAAACTTAACCAATGAAACAAACATATTTCTTTTTGCTCAAGTTTATTCGCATTCAAATGTCGATAATATTTTTTTATATATGTTCAAATGAAACAAGCTAGATATATTGTATGTATATCAGTTACACATACACCATCAAGAAAAAGAGAAGAACCATGTAGAAAATTACAGGATACAGCAGATAAAGCAGGTATTTATAATTATTGATCATGGACTCTTGTAGAATTCCGAAATGGTGTAGCAATAAGCACAGTATATAAGTTTGATAG